>NC_092269.1:5136727-5161727 GCF_036320965.1 Panulirus ornatus
CTCTATCCATAGCCCCGCCTCGCAACCATACAACATTGTTGGAACTACTATTCCTTCAAACATACCCATTTTTGCTTTCCGGGATAATGTTCTCGACTTCCACACATTTTTCAAGGCTCCAAAATTTTCGCCCCCTCCCCCACCCTATGATCCACTTCCGCTTCCATGGTTCCATCCGCTGACAGATCCACTCCCAGATATCTAAAACACTTCACTTCCTCCAGTTTTTCACCATTCAAACTCACTCCCAATTGACTTGACCCTCAACCCTACTGTACCTAATAACCTTGCTCTTATTCACATTTACTCTTAACTTTCTTCTTCCACACACTTTACCAAACTCCGTCACCAGCTTCTGCAGTTTCTCACATGAATCAGCCACCAGCGCTGTATCATCAGCGAACAACAACTGACTCACTTCCCAAGCTCTCTCATCCCCAACAGACTTCATACTTGCCCCTCTTTCCAAAACTCTTGCATTTACCTCCCTAACAACCCCATCCATAAACAAATTAAACAACCATGGAGACATCACACCCCTGCCGCAAACCTACATTCACTGAGAACCAATCACTTTCCTCTCTTCCTACACGTACACATGCCTTACATCCTCGATAAAAACTTTTCACTGCTTCTAACAACTTGCCTCCCACACCATATATTCTTAATACCTTCCACAGAGCATCTCTATCAACTCTATCATATGCCTTCTCCAGATCCATAAATGCTACATACAAATCCATATATATATATATATATATATATATATATATATATATATATATATATATATATATATATATATATATATATATATATATCTTTTTCCATGGACTCCTTGCTGAGCTGTATATTTCTGATCTCTCTCTCTCTCTCTTCATTCTTCACACAGACGGGGGCGCCTGGAAAGGATCCAGTGGTCTTTGTTGCTCTTTTGTTAGGCGGGTCTGGCGGTCCAGCGTCCGTGGTGGGCCTCATATTACCCCGGCCTCCTCCCTCCATCCATCCCTCCACCCCAGGACAGGCCACTGGGGGTCATTTGCCCAGCCGAAAATGCGGTATATGAAGGGGTCGCAAGGGCTTGGAGACCCTGCCATTTTAGCGAGTAGGTTTTGTTGGTGTGTGTGTGTGTTGTGTGTGTGTGTGTGTGTTCCGTCCTGTCACTCCCGTCTCTCGCCTCCCCCCGTCTATATACCGTCTTGAGAACGGTGAGTCAACGCTGCTTCATGCTTCTGACGAAGTCGAGTCTTGACCCCATGATAACTTAAGCCAGGTTGGCAGCGAGTGTTTATTGAAGGGAGAGAACCCCGGTGTACACGACGATTTTTTCCGTCCATCCCAACACGCAACATTGTGGCTTCGTCAGTGAGGGAGAGAGATGTATTTATTTCGTCCGGTCTGTGATGAAAGGGAACGATCTAGTGAGCGAAATCGTTCACGTAGATGTAGACTAAGTAGTCCCGTCTGAAGTTCTACGTCTTATAAGAATAAAATTCTTTTGTATATGACAGTCGCCAACTGCGTTATTTCTTCTATTTTTGTTTTTTCTATGACAATAGGCTGGTTCCTGTCTTGCTTCCCGGCGTTTAATGTGAGGATAATCTTGGTATTTCTGGCAGTTTTTAAACCCAGGCGGGTCGTCCTTCTGAAGCGATGTTACCGGACTGTTGTGGGTCGGTGTTTCCTTCGTCGTGAGAAGCGAGAGCAAAGTTATTTCAAATGAATGTTTTTGGTGGTGTTGGTGATGGTGGTCGCTGGTGATGGTGGACGCTGGCGATGGTGCACGCTGGTGATGGTGGTCGCTGGTGATGGTGGTCGCTGGTGATAGTGGTCGCTGGTGATGGTGGACGCTGGTGATGGTGGTCGCTGGTGATGGTGGTCGCTGGTGATGGTGGTCGCTGGTGATAGTGGTCGCTGGTGATGGTGGACGCTGGTGATGGTGGTCGCTGGTGATAGTGGTCGCTGGTGATGGTGGACGCTGGTGATGGTGATAGTGGTCGCTGGTGATGGTGGGCGCTGGTGATGGTGGTCGCTGGTGATGGTGGTCGCTGGTGATGGTGGTCGCTGGTGATGGTGGTCGCTGGTGATGGTGGTCGCTGGTGATGGTGGACGCTGGCGATGGTGCACGCTGGTGATGGTGATGGTGGTCGCTGGTGATGGTGGTCGCTGGTGATGGTGGTCGCTGGTGATAGTGGTCGCTGGTGATGGTGGACGCTGGTGATGGTGATAGTGGTCGCTGGTGATGGTGGTCGCTGGTGATGGTGGTCGCTGGTGATGGTGGTCGCTGGTGATAGTGGTCGCTGGTGATGGTGGACGCTGGTGATGGTGATAGTGGTCGCTGGTGATGGTGGTCGCTGGTGATGGTGGGCGCTGGTGATGGTGGTCGCTGGTGAAAGTGGTCGCTGGTGATGGTGATAGTGGTCGCTGGTGATGGTGGTCGCTGGTGATGGTGGGCGCTGGTGATGGTGGGCGCTGGTGATGGTGTGCGCTGGTGATGGTGCACGCTGGTGATGGTGGGCGCTGGTGATGGTGCACGCTGGTGATGGTGGACGCTGGTGATGGTGATGGTGGTCGCTGGTGATGGTGATGGTCGCTGGTGATGGTGGTCGCTGGTGATGGTGGACGCTGGTGATGGTGATGGTGGACGCTGGTGATGGTGGGCGCTGGTGATGGTGGGCGCTGGTGATGGTGATGGTCGCTGGTGATGGTGGTCGCTGGTGATGGTGGACGCTGGTGATGGTGATGGTGGACGCTGGTGATGGTGGGCGCTGGTGATGGTGGGCGCTGGTGATGGTGATGGTGGTCGCTGGTGATGGTGGGCGCTGGTGATGGTGATGGTGGTCGCTGGTGATGGTGGGCGCTGGTGATGGTGCACGCTGGTGATGGTGATGGTGGTCGCTGGTGATGGTGGGCGCTGGTGATGGTGATGGTGGTCGCTGGTGATGGTGGACGCTGGTGATGGTGATGGTGGTCGCTGGTGATGGTGGGCGCTGGTGATGGTGGGCGCTGGTGATGGTGATGGGCGTCGAAGGTGTGAATGAATCCCTTGAGCGCGACGGTGTCGCCCTTGAGCACGACCCGTGTGGTCGTTGAGCACGACGGACCGACCCTTGAGCACGGAGGGTCGACCCTTGATCTCGCGACGGGACGACGCTTGAGTGCCATCAGACGGACGGGTCGTACCGTCGTCCTCGAGGGTCGTACCGTCGTCCTCGAGGGTCGTACCGTCGTCCTCGAGGGTCGTTACCGTCATATTCAAGGGGTCGTACCGTCACCCTCAGGGTCGTCAAAAGAAAGATAACTCGCTCTTCTCCCGTCGCACAAGACCCGTCCATGACGCCCCATTCAGCAGCTGGGCAAGGAAAGAACTTCAGTATCATCAAGTGCCCACGAGATCTTCATGACGCTCGCTCATTGGCTCTTCGGGTGGTTGTTTGCGACGGCTAAATGGCCTTGTGGCAACAGTTGCGATCCCCGGGAACAAGCGGGCAGGACCAGTTCACACCAGCCCCGTCGTAAGTCGTCGCTTGGACGACTGTCGCTATGTGTCGTCGCAAGGCTGTTGGAGAAGAGGGTTTATATATATAATATATATATAATATTATATATATATATATATATATATATATATATATATATATATATATAATATGTATATTCTTATGAGTCCACGGGGAAAATGGAACACGAAAAGTTCCCAAGTGCACTTTCGTGTAATAATCACATCATCAGGGGAGATACAAGAGAGAAATATAACAGTCAGTTGATATACATCGAAGAGACGAAGCTAGGACGCCATTTGGTAAACATGTTTACCAAATGGCGTCTCTCTCTCTCTCTCTCTCTCTCTCTCTCTCTCTCTCTCTCTCTCTCTCTCTCTCTCTCTCTAGGTTAACCACGAGTGGACCCAACACTTAACTGCCGGGACAAGACCCCCCCCAACTGGCCAGAGTGTACACTTTACAAGTGGAGGGGTCGGTTGAAAAAAGGGGTGGAGTGGTTGGGGGAGGTGGCGCGCCCCTCCTCCTCCTCCTATTCATCACAACACGAAAGGGTCGTACCACTCGTCGAGCCTCGAAGGGTCGTGCCGTCGTGTTCCTGGGACGACCCTACCGACCTGGTTGGCTAGGCCACTCCCAGCCAGCGACTCTCCTCTTATCAGGACTTTAAGATAAAACCTGGGCCTCCCCTTCTAAACTCCCCACCACACTAACCCAAACCTTCTAACCCCACCCAAGCCTTTGACGGAGGGGGTAAGGTAGTTTAGAAGCTGTTTACCAAGAATGTGTCGTCTTAGGAGGATGGGTGAGTGGGGGGGGGGGATGATGACCCACCCACCACCACGGTGATGAAGGGGAAAATGAGTTTGGAGTTGTTTACCAAGAATGTTTTGGTGTGGAGAGGCTGGAGTACACTCGTGTGGGTAGAGGGATCTCGAGTCCTATTTATATAAAGGAGATGTTGGGAGCTGGATCATACGTTGAGGAATTACATGGACGATCTTGTCTTAGAGGATTTGATAACTCAGTTCCTTCATAATGATCAGTAATGATAATAATAATGATAATGATAATAATGATAATAATGATAATAATAATAATAATGATAATAATGATAATAATAATAATAATAATAATAATGATAATAATAATGATGATAATAATGATGATAATAATGATAATAATAATAATAATAATAATAATAATAATAATAATAATAATAATAATAATGATAATAATGATAATAATAATGATGATAATAATGATAATAATAATAATAATAATGATAATAATAATAATAATAATAATAATAATAATAATAATAATAATAATAATAATGATAATAATAATGATAATAATAATGATGATGATAATGATAATAATAATGATGATAATAATGATAATAATAATAATAATAATGATAATAATAATAATAATAATAATAATTATAATAATAGTAATAATAATAATGATAATAATAATTATAATGATAATAATAATGATAATGATAATGATAATAATAATAATAATAATAATAATAATAATAATGATAATAATGATAATAATAATAAGAGGTCTTAAGTGTGGTGGCCCAGAAAAGTAGTGAAGTCTTAAGTGTGGTAGCCCAGAAAAGTAGTGAAGTCTTAAGTATGGTTGCCCAGAATAGTAAGAAATTCTTACAAGTTATATTCAAGAATAATACCACAATCTTCCTTAAGTTTTTCCCTCACTAGTGAGCATATCCAAAGTAACCATCATATCCCCACAGCTAAAGGAGAAGACGATTCCTAAATCGTCACATATTCATGAAAATGATTCCTAAATCGTCACATATTCATGAAAATGATTCCTAGATCGTCACATATTCATGAAAATGATTCCTAGATCGTCACATATTCATGAAAATGATTCCTAAATCGTCACATATTCATGAAAATGATTCCTAAATCGTCACATATTCATGAAAATGATTCCTAGATCGTCACATATTCATGAAAATGATTCCTAGATCGTCTCATATTCATGAAAATGATTCCTAAATTGTCACATATTCATGAAAATGATTCCTAAATCGTCACATATTCATGAAAATGATTCCTAAATCGTCACATATTCATGAAAATGATTCCTAGATCGTCTCATATTCATGAAAATGATTCCTAAATCGTCACATATTCATGAAAATGATTCCTAAATTGTCACATATTCATGAAAATGATTCCTAGATCGTCCCATATTCATGAAAATCTATCAATTTTTCATTTACCAATGACAGGGATAAGGGCATTACAACTGTGTATTAGCTGTGAACGATTAAGGATGCAATTAAAGTAGAATTAGGTTATATAAGTCATATAGATATGATTAAGATTGATTTTCGTACATATTTGTGATAAATATCAGAGATCCTTCTCGCTTTTAGGGCAAAAAAAGGGGAAAAAAAAATGAAAACTTTCCTATAAACGGCTTCTGTTTTCTAATTTGCATATGAAACTCGGCGCGCTGAACTTCAGACAGTCGTATTCACGGTCCCATTTTGGGCGTTGGCCTCGCCCGTACTGAAGTTTCATCGCTTCATGTTTTCAGACGGAGGTGGATGGGGTGCAGGGGGGGTTGGGGGGCTCACGAAACACTCGCTGTAATTCGTCTGTCTGTCTGTCTGACCGTCTGTCTAACTTGTCCTTTCTGCTTCTGTCTTATCTGTCTGTCTGCCGGTCTCTCTCTCTCTCTCTCTCTCTCTCTCTCTCTCTCTCTCTCTCTCTCTCTCTCTCTCTCTCTCTCTCTCTCTCTCTCTCTCACACACACACATTATGCAAATGAAAGAATCGTACACCACGCACTATTTCGTATCCTGTTTCGCCCAGCCTCCGCCTGCTGTGTTCTCACACACACACACACCACACACACACACACACACAACACGGTGTGTGGTTGTGGTGGTAGTGAAGAATGCCAATAATTGGTGAAGAGTAAACACAATGAGTGAACTCCCACAGAATATTGCAATGAACTCAACGTCCTTTTTTTTTTTCTTTTCTCTCTTTTTCTTACGTGAAATTATCTTCAATTTTTCCCCCCAGCATAATTCTCTCTCTCTCTCTCTCTCTCTCTCTCTCTCTCTCTCTCTCTCTCTCTCTCTCTCTCTCTCTCTCTCTCTCTCTCTCTCCGTGGCGTTCGCTCTGGGTAGGTACGATTGTTGAAGCAGATGCCACACACAGCTCTGGGAGCGCCTCCGGAGCCTATTTGAGAGGCACGTAGTAATAAGAAATGCGAAAAAAGAGAATGGGGTCTGTGTGAGGTATGTGGAGTGGATTACCTGGAAGTTAACAGATGTTATTCGTACGTGTATGTAGACCATGTGAATGTAAACAGTGTTGCAAAGAGTAAATTCACAGGAAGCAACACAGTTTCAATGCATTTCTGACTCTTGTTTGCGTAAGTGAACAGGAAGATCAAGCTATGAAGGCAATGGACTGAAAGGATTTGCATCTGATATATATATATATATATATATATATATATATATATATATATATATATATATATATATATATATATATATATATATATATATATTCTTATGAGTCCACGGGGAAAATGAAACACGGAAAGTTCCCAAGTGCACTTTCGTGTAATAATCACATCATCAGGGGAGACACAAGAGAGAAATATAACAGTCAGTGATAATATATATATATATATATATATATATATATATATATATTATATATATTATATATATATTTATATATATATATATATTATATTATATGAGCTCAAATAGTTGTCCGAAGATATTTTTCAAGTCATATGTAAATATTTCGTGAATATTATGCTGTTAAAGTGACATAAAGAAAGAAGTAAGTACAAAATAATTCGGAGATATAGGAATAGCGAGAAAGAACAAGAAGATAAACGTTTGAAACGAGAACCATCACAGAGTCGAATCTGGTAAAGAAGAAGAAGAATGAGACGATACGAAATGAGGGATAGAGAAGGGAAAAATAGTTGACTTCAGGGGGAAAAACACTGTAAGGCGAGGAAAATATACGATAAACAAGAGGACAGTGTACAAGATGTAATACAGTAGGAGGGACACATCTCTTGAGACATTAGGGTAGTCTGGACTTTCCCCTCCCCACCAGTGCCAGTGCCAGAGTGCCACAACTCACTCCCTCCTCAACCCCCCATTATATCTTCACTCTGGCCCCATCTAAACACCCCCCAACCCCCCATTATATCTTCACTCTGGCCCCATCTAAACCACCCCTCCAACCCTCCCACCCTCCACCCCCTTCCCCCTCCTTCATGAGGTCATGGCCAGACATTTGGCACAGGTTTTAGGATCTGTTGAGTGTCTCCCTCTGTCTCTTCTCTCTTCCTTCCCTTCCCTTCCCTTCCTTCCCTCCCGTTTTCATATCGTCCTCACTTTCTTCTTCGTTTTCAGACCCGTCGTTGTTTCTTCTCTCTCTCTCTCTCTCTCTCTCTCTCTCTCTCTCTCTCTCTCTCTCTCTCTCTCTCTCTCTCTCGTTGCCATCTGCCTGCCAACCACTCCCTGTATTCCCTCTTCCTTCTCTCTCTCTCTCTCTCTCTCTCTCTCTCTCTCTCTCTCTCTCTCTCTCTCTCTCTCTCTCTCTCTCTCTCTTTCTCTCAGCTTTACTTTTTAAAACTCTTATAAATGCGCATTATAGCACTTTCCTGGCCAAACTCTCCTTCACGGGTACGGCTTTTAGTCTGTGTCCACCTCTCACGAGACCACGAATGCTTTCAGACACCATTTTTCGGCGTGGGCCCTGGACGCTCTCGTATTGGGCAGAACCGATTCAAAGTATCCAACCTCGATCGTCATTTGCTTACCGTAAACGTATTTCCTCACGTCGTGTGAGCTTTTATCCTCTTGGAAAGGATCACACACTTATATATATTAGGTTATCTATTATGGGGGGGAAAAAAGGGGGGAAGGTTTACAGAGTCGTGTTCGCTTGATATTATTATTATTTAGGGATATGAATTATTCTTTCATTCTTGAGAATATTATGTATGAGGTCTAGTGTTTGATGAGGCGATTCAGTTATTGATTATTAAGGTCCCTCCCTCCTCCCTCCCCCCCTGCTTATTTACACATCAGTTATTCATTAAAGAATTAACGATGAAGTGTAAACTAAAGGAGAAATAAAAGAGGGAATTTCTTGAAAAAGGTTATATCATATTTTTTTTTTCACTCAGGCTTTTGAAAGGCATATGATGAGGAGGTTGAGTGCACTTGGGTAAATCATATGTAGAGGGAGAGAGAGAGAGAGAGAGAGAGAGAGAGAGAGAGAGAGAGAGAGAGAGAGAGAGAGAGAGAGAGAGAGAGAGAGAGAGAGGTGGCAAGGAACAGACAGGAGAAAGCTGTAGGAGCGAAAGGAGGAGGTAGGAAGCTGAGGATTTCTCAAGCTCTTGGTCAGACTTGGTTTTCTTGGGCATAAATATGGTTCTGGATCACACAGGCTTGAATCTCCTTCCAGAGAAGTGAAGTGATAGGAGTGTGTGTGTCACCTGCAGAACAAAAGGATTAGAATCCTTTTTTTCGTCCCTCCCCCCACCTCTCTCCCCCCTTAAACCCCTCTTTTCACTCTTCGCTCCTCATTTACCTCTTGTTTCTTTTTTTTTGGAAGGCTCTCCTGGAAAGACGTACAAGTACGACTTGCCCTCGGGTTTTCCCATTGTTGCAGTGCAATTGCATTATCTTCGGATGACGATTCTTGGAGCTGTGGTTTCCCTGAATTGCGTTCGGTGGTTGCATAAGGCCAGTTTCATAACACTGTATGGTCGGCAGTTCTTCCAGTCGCTGGAATGCTCCAGGAATGTACGTTGGTTGTAAACTCACGTAGGGAATGTCGTGGGGGGGTTATGCATCAGACGTAGGCACCGGTGCTGGAATGTATACGAGATTGTGTCTGGAATGGAACGAGGAATTTAGTAGACGTATTTGTTACAGCCTGGAAAAGTTGAGGTGGAAGGGATATAGGTTGTTCTGAATGCTGCTGGAACAAGAGAGGATTGTGTGTGTGTTGTCCATGCTGGTTCCAGTCAGGTTGTGTATCTTCAAACGTCTTTGACTGGAACGACAGAGGGGGGCCCATTTTAATCCTAAAAGTATTAGATTGGAATATTAGGTTTCTTCGTTAGTAATATTTGTTGTTTCTGGAATGTACATAGTGATGCTGGAACAGTATCATCATCCGTTGGTTTTGCTGGAACAGTGTAATCATAAGAGGGTCCTGTTGCTCCTGGAATATACCTTATGATACTGGAACAGTATAATCATCAGTTGCCTTTATTGTCCCTGGAATATACATTGCGGTGCTGGAACATTATCATCATCTGCTGGGTTTTTACTGTTCCTGGAATGTCCTTAGTTTATGTTGGGTCGTAATTAATGGTTAGGAAAAATTGCAAGATCGTTCGTCGAAAGTGTTTACAGATTCTGAGTGTAATATCACAAAAGTATAATTACCTCGTGATTACGGTACTGGATTAAGGGTATATCTTTCTCGTATTTGGTTATAACGAAGTTGATTTCGCATGTAACGTTTCCAAAGGCGTATGATACTCCATCATAGATGCGTATCTTGTATCTGAGTGGAGTAAATATCATTCCAGTTGTTACTTTATCACGTCCTGAGTCTGAGCCTACCAGGAATACATCTCACTTGCTAACACAGAAATGTCCTGGAAGTTTCGTCTCATGATGTACGCTGGAGAAGAAGAAAAGAATATAATGCTTTTCTCATTCCAGTTGACTTGACAAATAAAAAGCTAACGCGAATAATGAACTTCTTAGGATGGAGGTAGACAAATATAGACTCGACGTTCGTTTTTTTAAAAAAAAAGACACCCACGGTTTGTTAGACAAAGGATTGTGGAGGGAATTCGAAGAAAAGAGGTTCTTTCAGGAAACTGTTGAATGTTTCTTAGGTGATATTAGAGACTGGGGGAGTGTGGCAACCGATGAAGGAAAGGAAGACGTCATAGAGGAACGGGTGTGGAGGGCGAATGCCACACGGTCAATGAAATAAAGAAGAAGGAGGAGGAGGAGGAGGTACGACTGGAGTGGTGCGTATGGTGACGGAGCGGGATGTCGAAGCTGTGATGAGCGTCCGACTGCGAGGGAGAGAGAGAGATGGCTTGGGGAAAGGACCTGCTGCTGTAAGCAGATGATACCGTGTGACGTACCCACCCAGCAGGGTGCGTGATAGGGTTACGATTCATTATGTCCCGGTGTGTGTGTGTGTGTGTGTGTGTGTGTGTGTGTGTGTGTGTGTAGGGGATTTATTAAACCCTTTGTAGGTAAGTAACAAAGGCGACTTAGGGGAGAAGTAGGGAGTGGACACACGAATTTTACCTTGCCGCCAAAGGATGTTTTGGTCAAAGCTCGAAGGGGGACGTAATTGTATGTTGCGTTTACCTGTTTTTTTTTTTTAAAAAAGATGATGTTATTAGAATTATGACTCTATGTTTCGTACTTATAAGATTGCTGTATGCTGTCTCGTCCTTCGTTTAAGTAAAAGTGTTGATTTGTAAGTGTCCTCTAGTACTTATAAGATTGCTGTATGCTGTCTCGTCCTTCGTTTAAGTAAAAGAATTGATTTGTAAGTATCCTCTAGTACTTATAAGATTGCTGTATGCTGTCTCGTCCTTCGTGTAAGTAAAACTATGGTTTGTAAGTAATCTCGAGTACTTATAATATTGCTGTATGCTGTCTCGTCCTTCATTTAAGTAAAAGTAAGGGTTTGTAAGTAACACCTCTTGGTCACGACGGTACAACCCTTAAGTATAATAGCCTTACTTAAGGGTCGCTCCGCCACGCTCAAGGTGTCAAAAGTGTTGTGAAATGTGGGCAGTTGGCAGATGTGTGTGTGTGTGTGTGTGTGTGTGTGTGTGTTGTGTGTGTGTGTGTGTGTGTGTGTGTGTGTGTGAAATCAGGCCTCTGAGAGTACGCGGAAAGGGGAAGGGGGTTGAAGTTAGGCCTCTGAGAACGAGGTCCACGAACCATCATGATGCTAAGACCAACAACAACAACAACAACAAACAACAACAACAACATAAGCGTAGTAGGTTAGTGAGAGCTGCGTGCGTTCGTGACCCCGAGCCCAACACGAACTCACGAACGCACGTCACGAACGTCCTAGGAATTGAGAGGAAGGCGCCCGACAGCGATCGGCGATAGGGATTGGAAATACGACTTTGTATATTATTCAGATTTTATGGTAAAAGGAGGAGGAGGAGGGGGGGTGTTTTGAGGGGGGGGGTGTGTGTGTGTGAGAGAAATCTGGATTTATTTAGCTTGAATGCTGTCTCTCTCTCTCTCTCTCTCTCTCTCTCTCTCTCTCTCTCTCTCTCTCTCTCTCTCTCTCTCTCTCTCTCTCTCTCTATACAATCCCTTTTGCTCCCATTTTCCCACGGGTGACGTCTGTATCTGTTTTTCCCCTTAATCTTCTGTCTCTTTTCTAAGTCCTCCTCTGTCTCCCTGGTAAGCCCGCTGTCTCTCCTAGATCCACTGTCTCTTTGCAGAAAGAACTCTTCTGTCTCTTGGCTAAGTCGACTGTTTCTATTCGCCTACGCCATTATTGCCCTTAGAGGGTCATCTGCTCCCACGTATTCATTCCTTTGACTCGTTTTTCCCCTCTTCATATATTTTGAATTCCTCCTTCTTCTGTACGTGGTTGTAACATACTGGGTTCCTTCTTCACTGTACATGGTCACCACATCCTACACGCCTTCCCTCCCTCCCTCCTGTACGTGGTTCCCGCGTCATAACAAACGTATCATGACAGACGTTTCTGTTCCAGAATCTGGCTCACCTCACACGCCCGCCATGACAGCACATCTCTCTTTTGTGGGTGTCAGATCCGCGTCATGTGTTGGGCGTTCATCAGCTTCTCAGCTTTCACGTGCGTCAACCCACGTATGGTCGTGACTTTCACGTGCGTCAACCCACGTAAATCGTGACTTTCGCGTGCGTCAATCCACGTATGGGCGTGACTTTCACGTGCGTCAACCCCCACGTATGGTCGTGACTTTCACGTGCGTCAACCCACGTATGGTCGTGACTTTCACGTGCGTCAACCCACGTAAATCGTGACTTTCGCGTGCGTCAATCCACGTATGGGCGTGACTTTCACGTGCGTCAACCCCCACGTATGGTCGTGACTTTCACGTGCGTCAACCCACGTATGGTCGTGACTTTCACGTGCGTCAACCCACGTATGGTCGTGACTTTCACGTGCGTCAATCCATGTATGGTCGTGACTTTCACGTGCGTCAACCCCCACGTATGGGCGTGACTTTCACGTGCGCCAACCCCCACGTATGGGCGTGACTTTCACGTGCGTCAACCCCCACGTATGGGCGTGACTTTCACGTGCGTCAACCCACGTAGGTCGTGACTTTCACGTGCGTCAGCCCACGTAGGTCGTGACTTTCACGTGCGTCAACCCACGTATGGTCGTGACTTTCACGTATCTATATTACATCACTTGTGTCGTATCTATATTACGTCACTTGTGTCGTATCTATATTACGTCACTTGTGTCGTATCTATATTACGTCACTTGTGTCGTATCTATATTACGTCACTTGTGTATGTATCTCAAATTGGTTATGGGTTTTCATTCAGTGGCTGTTTGGTTTTAGGAACTTGGAATGGGAATTCAACATAGATTGAGGTTAATGACTGGGTTAAGTTCATATGTTAAATTTGATGGCCACTGTATCAATCGAGTCCTTTTTTTTTTTTTTAACGGTGTTGAATATGTAGATTATTCTAAAATTATCATGATTCCAAAGGTGGAATTATTTATATCATACACTTATGATAATTTCTAGGAACACTCACTGTACGTAATTAATTTATTTAAGTGATTTATTCCGTCTTACAAATGTATTCGTTTATATCCATTAGTGTAGTTTGATATGGAACTCTGATGTGTGTGTGTGTGTTTCTGATGCATTTTATCGCTAAACAAACTTCCTGTAGTTTAGATAAATACTTTGATAGATAAATACTTTGATATACTTATGATGATTTTTATGTAGCACTTTTGCCAATATATTTTGATGTGTTTCTACGATTACTTAATTATGTAAGTTATTTAAGTCACACGCTAGTGCGTGTCCACTATTATTCACTGATGATTATTTATTAAGATTTTTAAGTGTAGCTTGTGCAGATTACTTATGACTATTTTGTGTAATTTGCAGTTATTTGCTTGTTTTGATACTTATTTGTAAGTATTCATGTTCATTTACCACGCTAGTACGCGTGCTTCCACTATTATTATCACTGATGATTAATTTACTTAAAACTTATATAAGTAGTAGACTTAAGTGCCGTTCTTGCGTGAAGTTGTACACTTTCCTTGGTGGTGAGAAATGTGAGGATTCTTGCACCATTGCCATCCCATTACTATATACCCCCACTCTTACATTTACTGCCATTTACTGCCATTTACTGCCATTTACTTCAGCTTTTCACCACTATGGTGCCATAGCTTACGTTCTCCTTCTACCATGATCATTGTAATATCATGGAACTACTTACCATGGGTAGTGACTATCTCTTCACCATTTTCCACCATGCTTACACTATCATCTCTGTGTGTGTGTGTTGTGTGTTGTGTGTGTGTGTGTGTGTGTGTTGTGTGTGTGTGTGTGTGTGTGTGTGTGTGTGAATTCATGTGTTTTACATTTCCTTATCATGTGCGTATGTGTTTGTGTGTGTTTGTATACGTTTGTATGTAGTACATGTGTGTTTTTCGTATATTTGTTAGTGTATTTGCATAAGCGTAAGCTCATGTGTGTATACATGTTTATATATAGATGTATATGTTGGTTTTGTGTGTATGTATGCTTTTGTGTGTTCGTGGATTCATGTGCGTATGATGTGTGCACGTAAGTGTCTACATGATATGTGGTACACATGAGTGATTCGCATCCTCGGTACACAGTAAACCAGTTGTCATGTAAACTGCTCTGGTTTACTGCTGCTTTTGCCTTAAGGACGGGAGAGGGAACCTGAAGAAGGGATATGGGTACTTGAAGGAAGGAAATGGGTGCCTGAAGGAGGGAAATGGGTACCTGAAGGAGGGAATTGGGCAGCCGAAGGAGGGAAAGGGTAGCTGGAGGAGGGAAATAGGTACCTGAAGGAGGAAAATGGGTGCCTGAAGGAAGGAAATGTGTACCTGAAGGAGGGAAATGGGTAGCTGGAGGGAAATAGGTACCTGAAGGAGGGAAATGGGTGCCTGAAGGAGGGAAATGGTACCTGAAGGAAGTAAATGAGCACCTGAAGGAGGGAAATGGGTAGCTGGAGGGAAATAGGTACCTGAAGGAGGGAAATGGGTGCACTGAAGGAGGGAAATGGGTACCTGAAGGACTGAAATAGGGACCTGAAGAAGGGAAATGGGTGCCTGAAGGAGGCAGTATGCCACAAACCCTCCCATCCACATCTCTATCTTGCACACAGACGCCCACAGAGACCAGGGGGTGACACTCCTCCCCAGACACAGTTGATAATATATCAGGGGAAGGGGAGGAGGGTAGGGGGGTGTCCCAGGCAGCGGGAGACAAGACAGATGGTCTCTTTCCCCGTGAGGGGGTCTGTGTATGGTCCGCCAGGAAAGGGGGGTCTGCGTATGGTCCGCCCGTTCAGCCTTCACACCATACTTCCGAACCATCTAAGAAAAAAAAATAATTCACTGATTTCTACTGATTATTTTAGTATTCAGAAAATAATTCACTGATTATTGAATCATCTTATCCTTTTTTTTTTTTTCCCCAGATTACAATCTTCTCCAGTGATTTTAATTCCGTTCTCTTCTATATCTCTATTTTCTATATTTCAGGAGTTTCGGGAGATCGTATCGTTGGCTATATTATATTTTCTATCGTTTTATCCCGTCGAGCGAACGCCTATAGGAAGCGTTTAAGTTAGTCTGTCGAGTGGTTAGTTAGTCTTTCATGATATACATATATAGATAGATAGGTAGATAGATAGATAGATAGATAGATAGATAGGTAGATAGGTAGGTAGATAAATCACACTTCATATATAAGTTTTCTTCCATTTCGTGGCGGGAAGGGAACACCAACCCTCTTGATTTTTGTGGTCAGAAGATTATAAATGAAGCCTTGTTGTGTGTGTTCCCCCCCAGGTTATGAGAAATGGCTTCCACGGCAATAACTCCTCCCTCTCTCTCTCTCTCTCTCTCTCTCTCTCTCTCTCTCTCTCTCTCTCTCTCTCTCTCTCTCTCTCTAAATCTTGATAAAACTCTGTACATAACATTTCATTTGAGGCAAGAAAAGTCTTTCCCGTGTGTTTGTTTGTGTGTGTGTGTGTGTGTGTGTGTGTGTGTGTGTGTGTGTGTGTGTGTGTGTGTGTGTGTGTCCCCCCCCTCTCTCCTCCATGCTAGAATGTCAAAGGTCAGCGGCCCAAGGCTGACCTGAGCAATGGAAATTAGATACCGTATGGATAGAGATGGAATTCAGCTCCACATAAAGATGGAATTTAATCTTCCTCCCCCCCCCCCTTTTTTTTTTTTTTACTTACGACAGAGAAATTACAGAACTCTTGATGTTGTTTTCTTTCTAAGTTGAAAAGTCGTATGTCGAATGAACCTCTGACCTAAGTCATGGGGTCATGTGACTCTAGCAAGGATGACCTACGGTTGTAAAGTCATGGTCAGTCATGGGGTTGTTCTACAGTACGTGTTTATAACAAAGATATATCGTATTTGATGATTGATTTTGGAATATAGGGTCAGAGGTCAAGGTCATTGTGATCTGACAGAGTAAACAGTTTGTATCAGTCAGATGGTCTTGATTCATCTATAAACATCGATTCTGGAAATTGTAAGAAACAAGCCATTATTTTATCATTATTTGTTTATGACAACTTAAGTAAGGAGTTTTACGCTCAGAAATCTTATGGAAACACATGAAATTTGTGCTTGACTTCCATGTCACTCTGCTTGAAGTAAGAGAATAGCATCTTGGATGAGAGAGAGAGAGAGAGAGAGAGAGAGAGAGAGAGAGAGAGAGAGAGAGAGAGAGAGAGAGAGAGAGAGAGAGAGTCAGGACGTTGGAGCGAGTCGAGTTTGGTCACCACACACATATAAAGCAATTTTGGTCTTCATAATCTATTCCGTCATCCAGTCCCTTAAAATATTTAAACCCTTTTATTGTCCCTCATACCAATTGCTTTTCCTCGTCTTAAAACTGCAGTGGAAATTAATGTATACGTTGAGTGCAATATTGTGTGAAGTTTATAGCCATTCTTCGTGAAAGAGATCGCATTGGGAACTCAAATAATTCTATTCAATCGAATATATAATATATATATATATATATATATATATATATATATATATATATATATATATATATATATATATTATATATATATATTATTCCTATGAGTCCACGGGGAAAACGAAACACGAAAAGTTCTCAGATGCACTTTCGTGTAATAATCACATCATCAGGGGAGACACAAGAGAGAAATACAACAGTCAGATGATATACATCGAAGAGACGAAGGTAGGACGCCATTTGGTAATATATATATATATATATATATATTTTTATGTATGTATATATTATTATTATGTATTTATGTATTATTATGTTGTATTTACTATTATTTTCATTATTATTATTATTATTATTATTATTATTATTATTATTATTTATTATTATTATTATTATTATTATTATATTATTATTATTATTTATTATTATCATCATCATTATTATTATCATTATTTTTATCATTTTATTATTATTATTATTATTATTATTATTATTATTATTATTATTGTTATTATTGTTATTATTAATTATTATTATCGTTATTATTATTATTATTATTATTATTATTATTATTATTATTATTATTGCTGTTGTTTTTCTTTACGTCCAAGGACAATTAAGCTGGTCTCTTAATGTGACGAAAACTTATGATTTAACCTGATCATTTATGATTTAACCTGATCATTTATCATGGGTAGAACCATATGTGTTCGCTCACCATCTGGTAAGGTCGCTTTTTGGACCACGATGTGTACGGGCGCTGGCTGATAGCCCAAGCCTTTAATCCCGACCCTTAGAGACATTAATAGACCAGGAATATTTTGGACTGCCCAGTTACGACAGTTACGGCAGTTACGACAATTATACGCAAGGTCAAGAGGGTAACGGAGTATTAGGTTACGCGTACGTAAAGTAATCGTATATCAGAACTATTCCACTAATTTCATATATCGTAAAGGAACATTAAGATCTACTTTATATTAACGTATGATTCGCTCTATATATATGGGTCTGGTTCGTTATACTGGGTCTTATATACGTTTAGAGTTTCATACATCAAGTTTCACTAACCTCCAGTTCGTTAAATTCTAACGCAATCCTTTCAAGGTAATTCAAAGATAATCCCACGCATTCGCTGTTAAAGAAAAGATAATTACTTTTGTTAGATAAGCAACATTCATTTCTATGATGTGATATTATTTACTTCGTCTTTTTTTTTCGCTTTTTCGTAAAGTTTATTCGTAATAATCAAGTGTATTTGTCACTGTAATTGTCTAAATGTTTTATAAGTCTTTCGCTTGTGTATATTGCATGATGAAATTATGGCGTACATGTTTATAGAAATTTTCAGTGGAAGCAAGGGTGACACATCGGTGAATCTTCTGCTAGGATGAACGAGACGAGAGTCTGTCTGTCTGTCTGTCTGTCTCGCTAACATCCTATTTATTTAACCCCTTGAGTATAACTGTGCGTTATTTCGACTTGACCCGAACTTACAGGGGTCAGGTCAAAGGCTTGGGTCATCACACCCAAGGATTGTACCGTCTTGATCCAAGGCATAAAAGTCTGTTTTCCGAAACATTGTTGTGATTTACCGACGCCATGTTAGGCGCGTGTTTATCCCAGGCGAGCCTATTTTGGACTATTCATTTCCTTAAATATCTATCATTAACAATGACGTATGCGAGAAATTGCATGACTTGATGAATGAAGATATGCAAATGTCTTTTTTGACTGAATGAATTTGTATTCATTTCTTTTTTCAACTCTTGAAATCGCTGTTTGAATAGCAGGAACTACTTTCCGTTCTGGGAAAAAAATATTGCCTCCTCATTTTCCCGCCCACATTTCAAACCTGCGAATGCAATCGAGCGTGAGTCACCGATCGAAATATCGAATGGTGGTTTTCATCCTTGTTGCAAATCATTATTAATCAAAGATCAGAGAAGTTAGAAGATGCAATAAAACTTTTTACGTGTGATATGTCATTCAGTGTTTTTATTAATACATGCAAATGACGATGGTCATATGCATGGAGAGAAGAAGGATACAAATAAAGAATTAAGTTGACCAATATGGCAACATTGCAAATTGGGAAGGGTAGGGGCGGGGCTAAGTGATGACCCCCAGGGTGTCGTCACCTGCAGACTTCATTCGGTCGTCAGCGTTGGCTGAGTACACGTCGTTACCTTAGTGATTAACTCGTTTATTTCTAGCGTTTCCGGCGCGCGCGCGCGCTTAACGACGGACTATAGTGTTCGTACGTGAAATGAACCGAGGGAGAGAGAGAGTTTGGTCCGGGAAATGCAGGCTTTAAATACGTAAAGTTTAGGAAATTGGCGATTGTATTCGGTGGGCGTAGGTTAGGTGAGTAATTAATGACCTCTTAATTGCATTTCAGGAAGGTGCTTGTTCATTTATATATGTCTGGCGTGTGTTACACTCAAACACGCACTCGAAGAGACAGACACACAAACACACGAATTGTTTTTCACACGGTACACTCAAACACGCACTCAGACACACAAACACAAACTGCTTTGCACACGGTACACACAAACACGACCTGTTTTGCGCACGTTACGCACAAACACGACCTTTTTTGCACACGGCACACTAACACGCACTAAGAAACAGACACACAAACTGTTTTGCACACGTTGCACACAAACATAGTCACACACAAACACGAACTGTTTTGCATACGGTGCACTCAAACACGCACTCAGACACACAAACACAAACTGCTTTGCACACGGTACACACAAACACGACTTTTTTGCACACGGTACACAAACACACACTAAGACACAAACACAAACTGTTTTGCACACGTTGCATACAAACATACACTCACAGACGCACAAACACGAACTGTTTTGCATACGGTACACTAACACGCACTAAGAAACAGACGCACAAACACGATCTGTTTTCCACACGGTACACTCTAACACGACTTTTTTGCACACGGTACACTAACACACACTAAGACACAGACACACAAACACAAACTGTTTTGCACACGTTGCACACAAACATACACTCACAGACGCACAAACACGAACTGTTTTGCATACGGTACACTAACACGCACTAAGAAACAGACGCACAAACACGATCTGTTTTCCACACGGTACACTCTAACACGCACTCACAAACAGACACAGACACGAACTGTTTTGAATACGGTACACTCTTTACACGCAATTAGACCCTTCATCAATTTGCATCCTTAACACACTTTTGGTCATGTTTTCTTTTCAAATTCAGTACGATGTATTATTAACTTACATTTTCATAGGTTAATAGGATTCATAATCTTTACCCAAACGTAATTAAAATGATTATCCCGTGTTACTAATTGCTTCTTTATGCAGTATTTTGGAGGATGAATGTTCATTAGTCTGATCCATCCGTCCTCTTGCTCAAGGCCCAAGACCCTTTCCCTACACTTCTTCCCTACTGCCCTTAACCATCACGGTAGTTTGAAGTAGTTAAGGCTTCATCATTGTGTATTAGTAGCTTCATTTCTTAATTGTGTGGGTCATAAATGAGTTATCTTGAAGGATGAGGTTGGCAATATGCCAGTCTCTCTCTCTTGCCTCAGTAACAAGGAATAATGGATATAGAAAAGGGATCTTTATATCTTATTTGTTAATTACATGTTAAGATTCTAATATGTGGATCATGTCACTTTGTATGATTTTTGGATGATACATTTTTTTTTAACCCTATTCGGTTTAGCATTCGATATATCTTTATCATTGTTTTCTTACCATAACATAAAACCAGTTTGATTTCAAAAGTTGTAGGCTTTTGAAGTCATTTCCTTATCCCTTTCACGTTCACCCATTATCTCTCTCCCCCATGTTACAGAAACACTAGTGGATTACGTTCATATTGGGTAAACTACGTTCACGTCTCCTGGAGTGGGGGGGTGAAAATCGGGAAACAGTGAGCGAAGAAATGTTTGAGAAATGTCTAGTTCGCGGCTCGGCTTTGGCAGTGGCTCAGCAGTGGTAATAACGGTGGGATGGTGGTTGAGCGATCAAAGGCACCACAGTTCGGCTGCGTTCACTCTCTAACTTTTATTTTGGGGTGACCCGGATTTAATTTCCAGTTCGGTCCCAAAACCTTAACCAAATGTCCCAGACGTCTGGGCGCTCGGTGTATCCCGCCCAACAGCTTTTTTTTTTCTTTTTTTCTTATGTCTGCGACGTATTTTAAAACAGTATTTTATAAGCAGCTTCGATTGCCGAACACTAATGAACTCATAGTTATTATCGTTAGGTTAGGTTACGTTAGCTTGGGTTGCGTTAGGTTAGGTTACGTTAGCTTGGGTTGCCGTAGGTTAGGTTACGTTAGCTTGGGTTGCGTTAGGTTAGGTTACGTTAGCTTGGGTTGCGGTAGGTTAGGTTACGTTAGCTTGGGTTGCGTTAGGTTAGGTTACGTTAGCTTGGGTTGCGTTAGGTTAGGTTACGTTAGCTTGGGTTGCGTTAGGTTAGGTTACGTTAGCTTGGGTTGCCGTAGGTTAGGTTACGTTAGGCACTTGCATGAATGTGGATATTGGGATGTCATTCAATTCTGCTAGCGCATTATTTCAGAAGTACTGAATGATGGAAGAATTGAGATTTGAAACCTATATGTAGCATGCCATTCATATTTTGTATTACTGGGGTCGGACCTTTGATATTAAATGTTGTATTTGTTACGAAACTCTGTTGTCCAAAGTATTATAGACTTGAGACAGACAAGCAGCAGTATGAGGGGTTTGAAGAACACACACTGCTATTTAAAGAGGTTTTAGGAACACGCTGCTATTTAAAGAGGCGTGAGGAACACGCTGCTATTTAAAGAGGCGTGAGGAACACGCTGCTATTTAAAGAGGTTTGTGGAACACACTGCTATTTAAAGAGACTTGAGGAACACGCTGCCATTTAAAGGCTTGAGGAACACGCTGCTATTTAAAGAGACTTCAGGAACACGCTGCTTTTTTTAAAGCCATATCTCGCACAGAGTAGGTACATTACTTATGTAACGAGCCGGTCAAATATTGACGGTTCAACCCGTCTATAGCTGGAGGTAGGAAGGTACCCGTCTCTTAACTCCCCCCAACATCTGTCTCCCTCGCCAGTACTTACACTTCAAATATCCTCCTCCAGGAAAGTCTTCTGTTTGCTGCTGGAGGGCGTAGCGAGAGGGCTGTGTTGCTCCTTCCCACATTTCTTCATAAAAACTGGCGTCGGGGGTTTATAGGTCTTCTGCGTGTGTGTTATTGGGGGAAGACGAGTTTTCTCTCCTTGTTATATTTCGTTCAGAAGTACAGTAACGGCGTGGTTGCTCCATTTTTTCCCCCTCTTCCTTTTCCTTTCCTTTTACAAAGCTGTTTCTGTTTTCTGGTTTTAACTCCGGCGCGGCGCTGGACTGAGGTATATAGCGTTCGCAGTCACTTCGTTCGTAAATCCGTCTTATAACTGTGCGATTCGCTTCCAAGATGTTATAGTCGCATTATGAAGGATTGTTGGGTGAAATACGCGCGGCGCGTAGTAGAGGGAGCGTACAGAAGCTATTTATAGGAAAGATTAGAGTATTTGCCGAGTAAAATCTTCATATGATCCCAAATGTAACTTAGGGATTGAAGTTGGCAAGCGAGATGGATTTAAAGTATTTGTGCAGTAGTCTTCCATTTTGCCGGGTTCCAGGCACATACTTTACGGGCCAGCGTTGGCAAGAATATAGATTTATAAGATGGGATGGTCCAAGTCATATTTGAAAGTTAGGAGATCGCGTAGACCGGCGTCTGTCTGTTCTGTATGATATTCATTTTGAGATTTGGTGTGTGTGTGTGTGTGTGTGTGTGTGTGTGTGTGTGTGTAGTCATCGTAGAACTGATGATGATAATGCCACGACAGCCTAGGGCAGTTTGTGGACGGTGATGGATCTGCGCATATTTAATCAAGTTGCTCCATTCTGATTGGCTGGGACAGTTTACCCAATATAGAAGCTTTTCCTTGTACCTGATGTTGGAAGGGAAGATTTCTCTTCGAATGTTTCACCAACCCACCCCCCTTCCCCCAACATTTCGAGAAAAGCTTTATCTCTTTTGAGTTAGTTGCCTGTCTTAACGTATTGCCTTTAAGAAAAAAAGAATTGAGATTACTTCATTTGGTGACTAGTTTTCATTTGTACGTAGTTCAATGAATATCGTATCTTCGCAAAATTTTCAGTCACGTCCTTTGGCTCGCCTGATTTTTATTGTGTGATGACACTGCATTGGGAAATTTATTTACCTTGTCAACACAGTTTGCAGAGTTATCTCTAACGTTTATGAGACTTTACTCATATATAACCCCCCACGGGCACCATTGTGCTACCCCAAGGGGATGTTGGTGTGGCATTCTGACCTGACCTGTAATGGCCTTTATAAGACCCAGGTCAAAGGCCAGATTATCATACCCAAAGGTCCTGACGTCGTGTTCGAGGATTGTACCGTCGTGCACACAGAAGGTTGAACTTCCAATGCCGAAAATCTATTGGTCTGCATACACTCCAATCATTGTTACCACTAATTTGCATTTCTTTGAAATGTTGCCGTAACACTGTTACATACGTTGTGGCGAACGAATTACATGATTGATCGAGTTCTACATCGATGTATTGTTTGATTTCCTTCTACTCCCGATGTCTTTTTTTTTGGGGGGGGGATTACGGAGGGTATTTTCCAGCTGCACAATTAGCTATATTGTTTCCTGGAAAAATAGAACTGATTTTAATGGATTTGCATTGTTTCGTTGCGGTATTATTGCGTGTGTGTTTTTTTTGTACGTATTTGAAGCGCATGGTGTATGTCTCGTGAAAAAGTTGTTTTGTGTCGGATGATATGATGCGATGGTAGATGGTTATAACAAGCTAATTTGAATTATGATGTGGACTTCGTTTCCAGCGCCGTAGTCGCGTGTTTGTGTACAGTATGTGTGTGTGCGTGGGCATGTAATTACCTCCTTAGAATTACCCATTTGTAATAGACATGTCTTGAACAGTCTCTTATCATACAACATCTTAGATTTATGAATACTGTAAGCTTACCTTTTTTTTTCTTAAAGTTTCTTGCTTAAGTTCCTGTTATATTCTGTAGTTGTTTCTATTGTTACAACCTTCAAAGAACTGTCTACTGTCCACGTCATCGATGTGTGTGTGTGTGTGTGTGTGTGTGTGTGTGTGTGTGTGTGTGTATGTGTATGTGCGTGTGTGTGGGTGTTGTGTGTTGTGGACAGGCATTATGATTTTTGGACACACCGGATGAGAAAGGTTTTACAATCTTCATCATATATTTTCGTACAGTTTCTATACTGAAGGTTGCACGATAGTTCTATTGATCGCTCAATATACCACATATTCCCCTCGAACTTCTCACACATACTTACGCATTCCTGTCTTCATTGTATCTTTTTAGTTTTTGAAGGGAACTTCCTCACTACCTCCGTAACTTCCCTGCTCATCTTGTGCCCTGTATATCACCAGTCTAATTCTCAACTTCACACCGTTGCTCAGCATCAACTTCATTAGGGAACTTAATGACTCGTCATTACTTCCCTCGTTGGCCTAGACTTTTTTTTTTTATCCTTTTGCCTGTGTAAGTCTTGGTCGTCGGTGTCTCTTGTCCATTCAGTTCAAGATCCCTTAATTTAGGTACTTTTCTCTCTCTCTCTCTCTCTCTCTCTCTCTCTCTCTCTCTCTCTCTCTCTCTCTCTCTCTCTCTCTCGTAGTTGCCTTGTTTTTTTTTTTTAAGCGTGTAACAAAGGATGATGTAATTTTATCTTTTAATAAGGTGTAATATACGTTTTCGACAGACCTCCTGATGTGAGGTAATGGTAAGAAGATGGTTGTTATGTTTGCCTGTATATCTATCTTTACAAATAGATTCCTGAAATTCATAGTTTCTGAAGCTCCTAACTTTCTGTAAGAAGGTAATTGTAGTCTTGTATGGTATTTATATTCCCACCTTTTCATCAATTTCCATTTGATGAGGTAAAATCTCCTCTCGTCTTGCATCATACCTTTATCAAAACATTTCCAATTCTTTGTTGACGTGCGAGATGATGAAAATTGTGTGGTATCCGCAAACATATGCTGTTATAATGCATCCT
>NC_092269.1:5166727-5204227 GCF_036320965.1 Panulirus ornatus
TTCCTTCAGTATACCTCTGCCATCCATTTCCTACCTCTTGCCTTCATTCATATCAAAGTTCACAATCGGAGGAAAGCAGTGGCTCTAATTTTTTTTTCTTTCTGTCTGTGGAAAAGGTGGAGCGGGTCAGTTTTACCCCTGGAGCGATGATGGGGGAAATTAGCATTATTTTTTTTTGAGGGGCTGGTGGTCCATTAACGGGGACATTATTATTACGTGGCTCGATAGAGGCAAGCTGTCGCCTCTCTTCCCCCCCCCCCCCCCCCCCCCACCCCCTCCACACACACACACACACACACACCACAACCACCACCCACCCACCCCCCCACCTTCCCCCCTTCCGGTTCTTTAATTTTAAAGGCTTGAACTTTGGTAGCCTCTCGCACACTTAACATCCCCCCACCACCATCCTTGTTTTAAACGCCCGTACGTGACACAACACACGTGCTATGACGGTAGTTTACTGCTGAAGGGGAGTTTTTTTTCTGTTATTTTCCTTTTTATTCAAATTTTACGTAATTACCTTTTTTTTTTTTTTACTATACGTGGAAAGGTATTTTTCTTCCTTAATGAGATTATGTAATTACTTATTTGTAATTACCTGTTTTATGCTGTACGGGGATTGTATTATTTTTCCTTAATGAATTCTTTATATAATTAGGTACCTTTAATTACACATTTGTGAAAGGGGAGAGGGATTCTATTAGTTTTCCCATCAGGAAGTTTTATGTAATTACGTACTTTTAAGATCACATTTGTACGAGGAGAGAGTTTTATGCTAATGGAACCCCCATTTCTTGAACATTTTCTTCTATGAAACATATTTTCAAGGTAATTATGGTGTCAGGATTCACAGTCTCCTCCCTTGGTGTATTTCAGTCATCCAGTACTCTAGAAATGATTCCTTACACTCCATTTTCTTTCATAACTTCATGTTGTGTTCTTTGTACTCTAGAAATAATTCCTTACACTCCATTTTCTTTTGTAAGTTCATGTTGTGTTCCTTGTACTCAAGAAATAATTCCTTACACTCCATTTTCATTCATAAGTTCATGTTGTGTTCTTTGTACTCTAGAAATAATTCCTTACACTCCATTTTCTTTCATAAGTTCATATTGTATTTTTTGTACTCTAGAAATAATTCCTTACACTCCATTTTCTTTCATAAGTTCATGTTGTATTCTTTGTACTCTAGAAATAATTCCTTACACTCCATTTTCTTTCATAAGTTCATGTCGTGTTCCTTGTACTCTAGAAATAATTCCTTACACTCCATCTTCTTTCATAAGTTCATATTGTATTTTTTGTACTCTAGAAATAATTCCTTACACTCCATTTTCTTTCATAAGTTCATGTTGTATTCTTTGTACTCTAGAAATAATTCCTTACACTCCATTTCTTTCATAGTTCATGTTGATTCTTTGTACTCTAAAATAATTCTTACACCTTTCTTCTAGTTATTCGTGTTCCTTACTAGAATATCTTACACCACTTTCATAATCATGTCGTGGTCTTTGGTTGTTGTGTCCCTGCGTCTTTCGAAGAGCTGTTCGTTGGTGACATCATCACACTCTTATAATGACTTACAAAGACTGAAAGTTGGGGGGGGGTGAGTGAAGTGCCTCCCGCCCCCCCTTTCTTACTCATCTCTCTCTAGTGGTAGGAAAGGTAAAAGTGTCTTGAGGTCTTTGCCGTTGCTCATTTGTCTTGATGAGCCTCGGATATTGATGCATGGGCTCAAAAGTGGTGCTCTAGTGGGGTAAAAAAAAAATTTTGAGCGAGCAGTTAAGTTGAAAGATATAATATGAGCTGTTACTTAGGCTCCTTGTGTTTAACACTTATCTACCCGCGGAGGGGAAGACGAAGGAAAGGAGGTGGTGTTAGTGGAGGGATGGGAATCCTGAGAGAGAGAGAGAGAGAGAGAGAGAGAGAGAGAGAGAGAGAACGAGCTTTAGCTTTCAGACGTGAGATGGAACACATATAAGTCGCTCAGTGGGTCGATTTGGGTGTCGTTTTAGACGAAGCAGTGCGACAGTTGGCTACCGAATGAGCAAAGTGAATTAAATTGTGATTATTCACATGACAGTTCGGAGGGGCTCTGTAGTTTTTACAGCTTCCCCGAATGGATTAGTACTTAATGGATTATACGACAGGGTGACTAGATTTTTTAGGCCATTCATTCGTGAAAGATATAATGTTACACCGTTCGGTTAATGTATATATATATAAATAGTTGACGGACGCCAGATGAATACAGTTTGCATGGGTCTGTACCATTTGTATTTTGATTTACGATCCCCCACGCGCAGATGTAAGACAGACGCAAGATGGAAACGTTTATTTTCTCAGGAGTCCAGACCATAGAAGTAAATATAAATAAACATTAAAGGTTAGGGAATGGAGGATTTTGTCTCCCTCGATTCACACGCATTTAATTCTTTGAAAGAGCGGGAGATGCATGGGTGCGACCTTTGAAGTCACTCGGTCACCTCTGTGGAAAAAGGGAAATTGAATTCAGCTTAGACTGACTTAGTGGACAGGGGCCAGGAGGGTTTATGACTTAAGGCGTCAGCTCTTTTTAGCGGGGAACATGAGGGTATGATGCAAGGGGCGCATGCGCACCGTCAAATCAGGAAGTGAACTGGTGAACTGCGCCTTAAAAGCGAAGTTCTAGTGGCCAGTATTTCTTCTTCAACGTCCCCTTTCCACGCTTTTCCACTGCCTAGCAATGAGAAGCAATACATCACATCCATTTTCCATCGACCTGGGATCTCATTCACAGAAGAGAGGGATGACATGAGGAAAGACATTGCAGAAATATGAACCGCAACGGAAAAGGGTGGTCCCCCACAGACGAAAAGGGGTCTGCCCCATCGACGAGACACTGCGGTTGCACATCTCGTCGTAGGTACACTGTCTGTCTGTCTGTCTATATGTCTCTCTGTCTCTGTCTGTCTGTCTGTCTCTTCTGTCTCTCTTCTCTGTCTCTCTCTCTCTCTCTCTCTCTCTCTCCCCGTCCATTTTTTTTTGCCAATTTATATATATATATATATATATATATATATAATATATATATATATATTCATTTATATATGTAATATTTTTCCCCACGTCCTCTTCTTCGTCCTTCTTCCTTTTGTCTCGATCTCCTCCGAGCGTGGAGATTGAGAGCACTTCCAGGCTTGAGCGGCAGGAAATGCGCGAGACATTACTCCTGCGCCCCCCTTCCCCCCCAAACACACACACACACACACACACACACACACACACACACACACACAACACACTCCTCACGAGAAGTTGTGAAGGGACGATAATGATGGTAACACGAACGATGATAAAAATGATGATGATAATGACTCATTCAGTTCGGTGGATATGAGACAAGAATAACACACACACGAACTACGTTTGCGGATGATGATGATGATGGCAAATCATACGCATTATCCGGAATGATACTGCTGGGGGGGGAGTGCACTTGTGCCGATACACAAGCTGTCGCATTATTATTTATGGGACAAATACAACATTCACGTAGAAAAGATAAGCGTCACGGTTTTTTTTACTCGATATAATACTTCCTCCTTTTATTTTCCCCGGACGACGAGTGTTGGGAGAGCGAGCGAGCGAGAAAGGAACGGATGCGTAAGGAGGACCGTAATATAACTCGTGTTCCGCTCCCTCATGCGTATTATTTCCGAGTCTTGTAGTGTCGCGTTGGTGTGTCGTCGTCGCCGCTGCCGCTTCTCATGGTTCCTCCTCTTCCTCTTATCCTCCTCCTCCTCCTCCTCTTCCTCTTCTTTATCCTCCTCCTCCTCCTCCTCTCCTCCTCCTCTTCCTCTTCTCCTATCTCTTCTGCTCCAGCTGCTGGAGCCAAGGGCCTCTTCCCTCATAAAACGCCGGTCTTGCATGCTCACAGATTCGCAGCACAGCTCCTGGGGCATCGTGTCTGCTTTGCCATGTCTCTTGTTGCCCCTACTTCCCTGATCTCTTCTGACTCTCTTACCAGTCCACCATCTTCTGTCGTCCCGTCATATATATATTTTATTTTCCGTATTTGATAACTCTCTGCAGTGTCGTCTCTCTTCTCATCGTACTTTCATGTATTTCCATTCCTTTTTTGCCACTATCTCATCCTGCCTATATCTCTATCTCGCTCTGTTCCCACAGAAATATATTCCTGTCTCTTTATGCTTGCCTCTTCCCGTCCTCATTCCATTATCTCTCCTTTCCACACGATTTTACGTCCACCATCCTTTATCTCAACCTCACTCTCTCTCTCATATTGTCTCTCTCTCTCTCTCTTTCTCTCATTCTCATTACATTCCCATCTTCCCGGTGAGCGCTACGCACCAGCCCTCTATTTCTTGCGACGCGTCGTCGCAGGTGCCCTTTAAGTGGGTGGGGTGATAAGTAGAAGAACCTCCTGCTGTTTTCCTCTCGACAGATGCCGTGTGCGGGTTGGCCATGTCGAGGACACAGCGAGGTCGTAAACATTAATGAAGCGAGGCCGCTCCGCTTGCTCCTTGTCCTTTGGCCTGACGACACTCCCCCTTTTTTTTTTCTTCCTTCTAAACTCCCGCTGGGGTAAGAGGCTGAAGATAATAGAGGAGTCAGAGTGATAAAGAAGAAGAGAGGAGAGGTAGAAGAGGAGGGGGGAAATAAAGATAGAATACGGAGAGAAGATTGACTGAAAAATAGGTAGGAATAGTTTGATTCACCCAACGTAGATTTATGAGAGAGAGAGAGAGAGAGAGAGAGAGAGAGAGAGAGAGAGAGAGAGAGAGAGAGAGAGAGAGAGAGAGAGAGGATATGTGCTTGGTAGGGGGAAAGAGAAATGGACATAGTGATGAACACAGTCATCAAAGCCAGTTCCAAGAACATCTCGCTGTGCTGCGTCGAGAAAGACGACTTAAAGCAGTTTCTGATCAATTTAATTCTTTTAATCGCTCGTTACTCATGAAAGTCAATTACGCAGCCGTTTTCAAGTTAATGTATACAGAGTGTTCCTTTAAGTCGGATCTAGACACTTGATTCATGACGTGATGCGGAGTGTCTGGCTTTTATCGAGGAAGACGTGCGTGCGGAGGTAGATTGCGTTATGCATCACTCTTGGTTGTGGAGGCATTCGAAGGCAGTGTCACCCACAGGAGACTCCGGGAGCGCTATCAGAGGTAATGCCATTGAGGGGGGTGGGGTTAGGTGGCACAGTGCCTCACACACTGATGGTGTCCCGGTGCGTGATTCCGCCAGATAGCAGGGCACGGAAGTTGTGTCGTGTCGTGGTGGCTCGTGATTGCAGTGGACACATCTTGTGTCGTGTCTTGAAGACACAAGATGGGAAGCCCCGGATGTTGTGCTGCATTATGATGCCGCACACACGTGGGGACGCATGGCCTGACCCTTTTGACCATACCATTAGTGGGTGTGGTTGAAGGCACCATTAAGTACACTGAACATCAACCACATTTATCCTGTGGTCTCGCTCAGGGGGACGTGGCTGGTCCCCTGGGCGCTGCCACAGCCCCACAGAAAAGGTCCCTGTGCTCAGGAATGGCAAGGAATAAAGTGTTTATCCGATCATTCGTCTAATTTCATTATCAGGACTTCAGTGCTAATGGATGTGCATTCTCAAAGGTGCATATTGTAGCAAATTCTACATCTTTTTACAAGTATACAAAGTCGGTAATGTGAAAGGAACAGTGGTATGTCTATTTCCCTACAGCGCCCTGATTGTGTTGTGTTTACGAATTACAGAAACTACGTTATTGCTCCCTTGGTAACATAAAAGGGGGACACACAAAAAAATGCTTATTAATGTTAGTGCTCTTTGGGGGAAATTCTGACAGCGTAATGCCCCATTGTGTAAATTTGCATCGGAGGAGATTGCATATAGTGCACTTATAATACTCCATTGGCCACACAGTGATGGAAATGATTATGATGATGATGATGGTAGTAGAAATGAAAATGATAAGAATAGTAAGAGGAAGAAGAATGATTCAAACCATTAATGGTTATGATGATACTTTGCGTCGTGTTGTCCTGTCGTTTTCGTGGGGTCGTATTGTCGTGCTCAAGGGTCGTTCCGTCGTGCTCATTGGGGGAGGAAGGAGGCTGAGGTCCTTAGATCACACACCACACACACACACACACACACACACACACACACACACACGTGTCTCACATTCAGCGTGGTAGGTTGGGTCATTGACCCATCTGGTACCAGGGTCATCAAAGCCATTAACTTAAAGCGTTGACCATCAGCCAAAGAATCTTTCAAAACACCTTCAGTTGTTATAGGTGTAGATTCGACGACCAGATACACCCTTTTGTATGGGTGGGTGTCCATCTCTCCGTCTTACATCCTTATCTGCTATTTCGTCATTTCTTTATGTGCTGCTCTCAATATTTGATGCGTTTATCTTTGCATTCCCAATATGTAAGATCTTGATGCCTTTTTCCATACGTTTTCTCCTTCGCTGTTACTTTAAAGTTCAAGCAGCGCTTGATCCCTTATCTCGTGTCTTTATCGTAAAGTCTACCGTCTTTTCGTGTTATCTTCCTCCAGTTCTTCATGTTGTCTTCTCCATCACAGACTCTGGTCTCTGTTACGTTCTTGTAAGATAGTACGCGTCTCTCTCTCTCCTCTCTCTCCTCTCTCTCTCTCTCTCTCTCTCAGCGATCTCGTCGCCTTCCCTCCCCTCCCTCCCTTCCCCCACGACGTTCTCAGCGACGAGGATATTTGCTGGCAGCCACATTTCCTGGCGTCTTACTCAAGACTTGTCAACCTGGGTCTGGCTGACACCCGTCGACGTAGCCAGCCACCTGCAATCTTGCTCACAACGTTCCTTTAAGATATTTTTCGCACGGTCGTGCTTTTAGGTTTTTATGTGGGTTCGGGCTATCTTACTCGGTTTTTCGTGATTTTATGTATATTTTTTTTTTTTTTTCGTATTGCCATGAAATGATAGATTTTTTTTTTTTTAGCTATTCAGAATATTTAGATGAAACATTTGGTAACTTGTGAATATGCATTAAATTTATTTTTACCCCCTATCTTTTTAAAGTAATTTTAGATTTTTTTTTTTTTTTAGCTAGGATTAGTGTATGATGTTAATGAAAAGTTAATTACGAACAGGTTTATACAGTGAGTTACTTACACACACCACACACACACACACACACAACACACACACACACACAAATTAGAACAATAGATTTTGTTAATGAATTGCATTTCGTATCTGGAATTGTCAGTCATATATTAACCTAACGTAATTAATACCTTGTAATTATAATATTTTTTTTTTCTTATCGTGAGCATGCATGAAAACTGATTATTGATTGATATTATTTGTTACGCACTGTTCTCACAACGTATGAACTTGTAGAAGTAGTTTTAACAATTAACCCCCCCCCCCCCCCCCCGCGCACACACACACACACACACACACACACACACACACACACACAGACCAGTGCTACAGCATGGTGAGCAGCGGCTTTCCAAACCTTCTAGTATTACACGCACGCATTTTGTCCTGGTGTGTGGCAGGCATGGTCAACATCTTCACGTATTGCGAATTCAGCTCATCCCTCCCTGAACTCCTCTCTCTCTCTCTCTCTCTCTCTCTCTCTCTCTCTCTCTCTCTCTCTCTCCTCCCATGCACAAGTGAAATGTTACCCGCGAGAGCCCCGCACAGGTCAATGTGGTCCTTGTTGCGCCGGCGACTAGGGTCGAAAATTGCGTAATGGTCGCGTGGTTTTACCGCGTGGCGAAATGGCCGAGATGGCCTTTTATTGCAAGTTTTATAACATTCTGATGGAGGGAAGAGGGAAGAGGGGGTGGTGGACTTTCTGCCACGCTATTTGGCTCTGTGTTTGTCTGCCGTGAACGCGTGAGAGCTTCTGTGATACACGCGGGTCTTTCCACCCATCCCCCATAAGGGTTCGTCATGGTGTGTGATGGTCAGGGTGGTTTTTTTTTGGAGGTGTCGTGTCTTCTTCACGACCTACTGTCCTGGTGGGGACGCGTGATGACGATGGTGTCCCCAGTGAGACGTGAGATTCTTTCGTAGGGTCGTTGATCTAGCTTGTGTGTCACGCTCCATTAGAGAGGGCGTGTGTGTATCGCTAATGACGTTGTTCAAACAGCTAGGTCCGGGTCGAGCTGTGGGAGGGTTAGAAGGCTTCTGAAACCATCGTAAGGTATACGTATGGAAGGGTAAGGTGCCAGACCCAGCTGTGGGGGGTAGAAGACCTTCCAAAACCATCGTAAGGTATAATACGTAAGGCAAGGTAAGGTCCCAGACCCAGCTGTGGGGGGTAGAAGACCTCCGAAACCATCTTAAGGTATACGTAAGTAAGGTAAGGTCCCAGACCCAGCTGTGGGTGGGTAGAGGATGTGGATGAGGTGGTAAGGAACAGAAGTAAGAACTCCGCCTCAAAGGATCGAGGTAAGAACGGTGTCCCTGACCCCGTGTGGGAGGGTAGGCGACAGAACCCGTAAGCAAAACAAGGTAAGGTCCCAGACCCAACTGTGGGGGTTAGAAGACCTCCAAAACCATCGTAAGGTATACGTAAAGTAAGGTAAGGTCCCAGACCCAGCTGTGGGGGTAGAAGACCTCCAAAACCATTGTAAGGTATACGTAAAGTAAGGTAAGGTCCCAGACCCAGCTGTGGATGGGTGGGTTGGATGGGGTGGAAGGAAATAGAAGTAAGATACTCGCCTCAAATTGATGGAGGAAAACGGTGTGTCACCTGGGACATCGGTGCGTGAGCGGTGGCGACAGGAACCCGTCGCAAACGACCCCCAGCAACCTCAGTGTTGACTGGCGCGTGGTGTGTCTCGCATCAGCTACACTGACAGTGGTATGCCCCCGGGGTAGGGATCCCGCCAGCCTCTCCTATTTCAGCACCGTCGATACCAGTCGTTATCGGTATTTCTCATGGCTGTGTGTGTGTGTGTGTGTGTGTGTGTGTGTCCTGCCTCCCTGGATGAAGGTAGACTGTGTGTGTGTGTGTGTGTGTGTGTGTGCGTGCGTGCGTGCGTGCGTGTGTCCTGCCTCCCTGGATGAAGGTAGACTGTGTGTGTGTGTGTGTGTGCGTGCGTGAGTGTGTCCTGCCTCCCTGGATGAAGGTAGACTGTGTGTGTGTGTGTGTGTGTGTGTGTGTGTGTGTGTGTGTGTGTGGTCCTGCCTCCCTGGATGAAGGTAGACTGTGTGTGTGTGTGTGTGTGTGTGCGTGGGTGTGTCCTGCTCACTATGAAGGTAGACTGGTGTGTGGGGTGCGTGTTGTGTGTGTGTGTGTGTGTGTGTGTGTGCGTGGTGTGTCCCGCCTCCTGGATGAAGGTAGACTGTGTGGTGGTGTGTGTGGTGTGTTGGGTGTGTTTTGTGTGTGTGGTGGTGGGTGTGTGCTCCCTGATGAGTAATGTTGTGTGTTGGTGGCCGGCCGTGTGTCCTGCCTCCCTGGATGAAGGTAGACTGTGTGTGTGTGTGTGTGTTGTGTGTGTGTGTGTGTGTGTGTGGTGTGTGGTCCTGCTCCTGATGAAGGTAGACTGTGTTGTGTGGTGTGTGTGTGCGCGTGCGCGTGGTCCTGCCTCCCTGATAAGTAGACGTGGTGTGTGTGTGTTGCAGCGTGCGTGTGTCTGCTCTCGATGTAGACTGTGTGTGTGTGTGTGTGTGTGTGTGTGTGTGTGTGTGTGTGTGTCCTGCCTCCCAGGATGAAGGTAGACAAATTATACATGGAGGTTAAGGTTATTTTTGAGTGTCTATTATTGGTGGAAGTGAGCAGCCAACTAACTTAAATGGCCGCCTATCCTTCTCCTCTTTCTCAACAACGAGCATGGAATGCTATGATTGTACAGTAACCCAACGTACTTCATATTATATTGAGATGTATGAAATGGCTTAGATTTAAGGCTTCTCAGAGTAGAAAAGGGGAACTGGAATATTGGATGCTTCGGCCGTGGTTCATCTTAGAATTATCCCCATTTAGCAAATGGATCCAAGTCAATTGATTCATCTTTTGAAAGTGCATATTTCCCGTCGATTGCCCGCCCCCCCCGAGCCTTTGAAGCGCTCTCCCCACCAGAGAGAATCCAGCTGATTGCATGTTTTGCTTTCTCAAGCGTTTGGCAGGGAGTCATTATTAATTCCGTGCTTCAGTTATTCATCGAATCGTTCAGCTTTTCAGCCAAGACGTCCGCTATGTTGCTTGCGCAGACCGTCGAGCCTTGGGGCAATAACGTAAGGGCAAGTCGGGGGTCATAGGTCAGGCAGCGTCGTATCTAAATTCAGATCGCATCGTCGTACTCCAAGGGTTATCTTACGTCGTAAGAGTCGAACTGGCCTTGGGACAAGGTCAAGGGCAGGTCAGGTCATAGGTCAAGGTCAGACAGCCGTATCTAAGGGTCGCATCGTCTTACTTAAAGGGTCAACTGACATTCTGATGGTCGAACCGACGTCCTGTAAACTTTTTTTTTTTTTTTTCATCATCGTTGATGAAAACGGGTGAGTGGTGTAGAAAATGGGGTGTAAGGTGTCCATGTGGTAGCCACATTATGTTTCGTAGATGACGATTCTTACATGCTGGACTAGATTATATCCTACGGTAGATGAGGCACACGCACACCCCACCTCCTTCCCACCTGGCTGACGGGAAGAATGCTTTCAGAACCACCCCTTCCCCCTACCCGAGAGAGAGAGAGAGAGAGAGAGAGAGAGAGAGAGAGAGAGAGAGAGAGAGAGAGAAGAGAGTCCCCCCCCTGGGAAAGCGATCGAGCCCCTCAAATATTTCATCTCACAGCTGGGCGGAGCGAAAGGTCAGCAGCACATCTGTTCCAAAAGGTCGCCTCCTGCCCCAGAGAGAGAGAGAGAGAGAGAGAGAGAGAGAGAGAGAGAGAGAGAGAGAGAGAGAGAGAGAGAGAGAGAGAGAGAGAATATGTTCCAGTGACGTTTTTGACGTCATCGATTTCACTCTTTGGACCATATTTGCACAGGAATGTCAAGTTTAACTATTAATCGCAAATTGAAAGTTCCTGTTTATTTATTTATTTTTTTTTTGATAGAATACACATTTCCAGAATTGCTTGTTGGCGGATAAAGAATTCTAGATTGCGAAATAGATCGTTATGATTATGCAGAACGTGTACGAAAAGAACTCTTAATGGGTCAGTCGTAGATGTTTTCATAAAACAAGCAGTAAAAAAATTGGAGAGATGATGTAAATACCGAGTTCTTCCTACACGCTGGAGGTATTTAGGTATTATGAGAAACCAGTGTTTTGTAAAATGTAATTATACATAGCGTTTAATTAGTTTCGGTCAGGGAGAAACTTCGTTTGCCCGTGTCGTCTTAGCTAACATAAACAGTAAAACCAAAATTACTTCGTAAGAAAATGTAATTACAGTCCCAGTATTTAAAAAAAAAGAATATTTGGTTATTTCTCGAACGGGAAATGTAACCACAATACCAGGTATTTAACGTTCGATTCATATTCTTCGTACGAAAGAGTGTGATTGCACTGGTGGTCTCAATTCGTTCGATTACCCCTCCGTTTGTACGAAAGATCCCGGCGGAAACTCAGTTTTACGTTGGTGGACGTAGCGTCACTTTACCTACGGGTGATTTCGTGGGATTACACCCAGGTATACATCATATCCATACACTACCCCCCGTACGGGTGGACTATACTAAATGGGATATTTTGGGATACACCAGGCAGACATTACACCCAGGCCCGTCGAGACCGACCCTATGAAATCTCAATGTGCATTTGAATTTGTCTGTATGTCGTATGCGCCTTCGCGCAACCCCCCCCCCCCCCCCCCGGCTAATAACTAGTGATTAGTAGTAATATAAATGGTAATTAAATCAGGCTGTATCTCTACGGAGCAGGACCCGGAGTGTTAATGATCATTAATTGGAATGTTGGAGAATGTAGTTCGCTGGAGGGCACATCTTCTAAGGGTGAGTGGTATGTGTTCGGTGATCGCTGATTATAACTTGATGTATCGTCAAAATCTGTGGTGTGTGTTCGGTGATCGCTGATTATAACTTGATGTATCGTCAAAATCTATGGTATGTGTTCGGTGATCGCTGATTATAACTTGATGTATCGTCAAAATCTATGGTATGTGTTCGGTGATCGCTGATTATAATCTGATGTATCGTCAAAATCTATGGTATGTGTTCGGTGATCGCTTGATTATAATCTGATGTATCGTCAAAATCTATGGTATGTGTTTGGTGATCGCTGATTATAACTGATGTATCGTCAAAATCTATGGTATGTGTTCGATGATCGCTGATTATAACTGATGTATCGTCAAAATCTATGGTATGTGTTTGGTGATCGCTGATTATAACTGATGTATCGTCAAAATCTATGGTGTGTGTTCGGTGATCGCTTGATTATAACTTGATGTATCGTCAGAATCTATGGTATGTGTTCGGTGATCGCTGATTATAACTTGATGTATCGTCAGAATCTATGGTATGTATTCGGTGATCGCTGATGTATCGTCAAAATCTATTTTTGGTTTATGTGTAAATCTGAGTGTGATCGCTGATTATAACTTGATGTATCGTCAAAATCTATGGTATGTGTTCGGTGATCGCTGATGTATCGTCAAAATCTATGTGAAAGTAGTATATATATAGAGCTTCTAATTATGATTGGGGGTCGAAGTCCGTCTCATGCATCGTCAAAGGTGTCAAAGTATCATAGATAGCTTTTGATTATGTCTTGTCTGTTATGTTTATGATTGTGGAGGTGGTGGCTTTTAATTATGATTTCATGAGGCCTTCCATAGTAACAGATCCAAGTAGTCGTATATTTTATAGAGCAAATTGACGTGAATAAAGCAGGTTTATATTTTGTTTATTAGAGAAAGTTTGCGGTAACGATACCGTGTTGTATTGTTAGATTGTTTATCTACTTTTGGTTTAGTGACTTGTTTTCTATATATGTTTTCAGGTTTCCTCGTGTGTGTGTGTGTGTGTGTGTGTGTGTGTGTGTGTGTGTGTGTGTCAGACCTCATCATCGAAATTATATGGTTTTCGTCGCCTTTTAAGTTGATTCCATGTTTGACATCCTGCAACTGTGCATTCTGAAGTCATCATGAAATGTTCAAGTTGCGTAGAGATGAACTATACAGAATCCTCAAAAGAGTTTTCCCTTCGTGAATTATACAGTGTATTGAACTTGCCTCAGAGGTATTCTAAGTTGATGGTATATTTCCTCAACCATTTTAGAGCCACCAACGGAAGGTATAAGGCCCCCAACTCAGAACTCTCGTTGGCCTCATGGGATGTTAAACCTGTTTTCAAGTCTGTATCAAAGATTATTTATTACTCCTCCTCCTCCACCCTCTGAAGATGATCAGTAGGCAAACATCTCCACAGGCGCCGATTACTCCAGCAACGACGGACGGACAGACGGACATCAGACGGACGCGTACGTTAAAGAAAAAAAAAGAAAGACATTGGTATATGGCATAGTTTTTTGGACTGGGGTAGGGAGTAATGCTGGCCATATGCGTGTCACTGAAGAAAACTGTAAACTAATACTCTCTCTCTCTCTCTCTCTCCTCTCTCTCTCTTCTCTCTCTCTCAAAATTTATTCAGGGCCAGTCCCAGCTATATTACCTGATAATATATATATATATATATATATATATATATATATATAATATATATATATATATATATATATATATATATATATATATGTATATTCAAAGTTTCCTGCTGCTTAGGGAGGAAGCGCGGAGAACGGACGAAGAAGAGCAGCGAGATTAGAACGGCCACCAGAACTGACGCAGTTCAGTGCATGAAGATAACTCAAATGACGCACCGAAGTGCAAGCATACACAACTTGCACAAATGACGTAGTGTTGAACATGATGGTAAGGAGGAACACCTCACTACATCACCCCTTCCCTCCCCCTTCCAAGGATTTTACGTGTGGAGTTTTATATAATCAGTCTTACATCTCGTCCATCCCTAACAGACACCTTCAGTTGTTCTCTCCGGTTATGACGCGTTCTCTTAACATTACAGAAGGGAAGAGAAAGGTTTGCCAGGCTAGAAGTGTGTCCGACGCGAGTAAATGCCCCATAGTTGTGAAGGAATGGAAGGAAAAAGTTAATGAAAGTGTTAAAAAAAAGAATCTCAAAGGCTGTATGACAAGGGAAAGGGCAAGACATTTGAGTGATGGGGGTGTTCACCAGTACTATTTTTTTCCCTGTGCATTGGCTTCGTTTATACCATCCACACCGTCTCGCCTGTGAGAGGAAGTAACAGAGAGAGAGAGAGAGAGAGAGAGAGAGAGAGAGAGAGAGAGAGAGAGAGAGAGAGAGAGAGAGAGGAATCACTTTTCTCTCAAGAGTGATAAGATCGACGGATCGTCCTCCCTCCTTGGTATTCATGAGGTGTCGGAATGAACACAGGCGTGATATACGGCCCCGAGATGTATGCCATGAAGAAACAGGTGCTGTTGAGTCTAGCTCAGCCTGCGTCACACGGTCTGTAAAGGGAGGATACAGGAATCATATAGTCTGTGAGAGATGATGACGTGATCTTATGGTCTGTGAAAGAGGAGGCGGGTGTCATATTAGTCTATAGGAGATGATACAAGATTCATATGGATTGTAAGAGAGGATACAGGAGTCGTATGGTCTGTGGGAGAAGATACAGGAGTCGTATGGTCTGTAAGAGAAGATACAGGAGTCGTATGGTCTGTAAGAGAGGATACACGAGTCGTATGGTCTGTAGGAGAGGATACAGGAGTCGTATGGTCTGTAGGAGAGGATACAGGAGTCGTATGGTCTGTAAGAGAGGATACAGGAGTCGTATGGTCTGTAAGAGAGGATACAGGAGTCGTATGGTCTGTAAGAGAAGATACAGGAGTCGTATGGTCTGTAAGAGAAGATACAGGAGTCGTATGGTCTGTAAGAGAGGATACAGGAGTCGTATGGTCTGTAAGAGAGGATACAGGAGTCGTATGGTCTGTAAGAGAGGATACAGGAGTCGTATGGTCTGTAAGAGAGGATACAGGAGTCGTATGGTCTGTAAGAGAAGATACAGGAGTCGTATGGTCTGTAAGAGAAGATACAGGAGTCGTATGGATTGTAAGAGAAGATACAGGAGTCGTATGGTCTGTAGGAGAAGATACAGGAGTCGTATGATCTGTAGAAGAACATACAGGAGTCGTATGGTCTGTAAGAGAAGATACAGGAGTCGTATGGTCTGTAAGAGAAGATACAGGAGTCGTATGGTCTGTAAGAAAAGATACAGGAGTCGTGTGGTTTGTAAGAGAGGATACAGGAGTCGTATGGTCTGTTTGTAAGAGAGGATACAGAAGTGTATGAGTACGATTCACTAGACAAACTTAGGGAATACAGCGACACAGGAAACCTAACTCCTGCTTGTGTTTGCTCTGCTTTCGTTAATGCTGTGCTGGAGGAAGTTAGATACGTATTGATGGTGACCATAGTTAGGTAGGATTATCTTTGATTTTATGGTTAAGATTATTGTGTGGCCTTTGGATGCTCATGGGAGGCCCAGTTGTGCAGTCTGTTTCTACACTTACACTGCTTAACTTTAGAATTTTTTGTTTTCTACTTTTATGTACTTAGTAACAGTTACGTTCTGTCCCTTTGTTAGTTAAAGGTATGATTAATTCTTCTTTTTAAAAAAATCTTCATTTTGCATACTCTCTCTGCTTATCTGTCTTTCATATCCCTCTTTGATGTTTACTTTGTGGCCCCCGACCCCGATGAGGACTTTTGTGTTTGGGTCTCGGGAATTGGATGCGTGTGTTGCCCCTTGCCATGAGCTGGTCCACATATTACTCTGGAAGCTGCTATGTCACGTGATCACTGTGTAGGGCCGTCTTGCAACTCGAGGGTGGGGCAGTTGTGATATCTTTTTCTTTCCGTACATCGCGAAGCTTTGGAACTCGCTATTTATCAATCCCAAACATGGCCATTCCATTCAGCTGTCATCTTTTTTTATGCAGTTATTTTGATTCTCTTCTTCCTTCTCTTTAATTACTTTTCATGTTTCATATAAAGCCCTGGCTTCTAAGTGCACCCTTTTCCCCCCTTGGCTGGAACCTCGAGCATAAAGGAGGACGAAAGATGTGGTGGGTGAACGGAAGAATGTAAGCGAAGAAAAGACAATTATTCCAGGGAATGTTGAGAAGCTCGGAATTACCTTGTAATGCGGGGGAAAGACTTAATGAGATGGGGGACCTGGTTAGTATAAAGCTCCCCTTGCTCTCTGCTTAATTAGGTAATCACCACACACACACACACACACTAGTTACACCACCTCCATGCCTTACTATTATGCCCTCTAATGCAAATTACTGACGTGCGAGACTTGTTCTGTAATTGGCCTCAGGGTCGTTAACTCTTTGAACACGACGTTACGACCCTTGAGAACGACGGTCAGATCAACGCTGAGAAATTCCTATTCAAGGGTCGTATCCTTGTTCCAAATGGTCGTACTCTAGGGTCGTACCCCCGTTCCCAATGGTCGTATCCTTGTACTCAAGGGGTCGTACCGTCATGCTTATCACGGCTCGTACCATCGTGCTCAAGGGTCGTACCCTCGATCCCAATGGTCGTACCTTCGAACTTAAGGGTTGTTCTCGTGCTCAAGGGTCGTACCTTCGTACTCGGTGGCCTTAAACGACGTCGTACTCGGGGGGATGGGTCGTGGTGGAGGGTCGTACCCATGTCTTTAAGTCCTCAAGTGTTGGACGATGAGTGTCGTACATATTTGTTGTAGGACACACACAATAGTGAATGAGTTCAGGCGTTCGTAATTCTGTCCTTGACCGACCACTGTCTGTGGCTGTAAAATGGGAGCTTGTGACTTGTGTGTGTGGTGTGAGTGTGTGTGTGTGTGTGGGTGAGGAGAGATGTGGTGTATGGGTGTGTGGGTGTGTTGGGTGAGGAGAGTGTGGGTGTGGGTGTGTTGGGTGAGGAGAGATTGTGTGTGTGTGTGTGTGGGTGTGTTGGGTGAGGAGAGTGTGGGTGTGTGTGTGTGGGTGTGTTGGGTGAGGGAGAGTGTGTGTGTGTGGTGTGTTGTGTGTGATGGGTGAGGAGAGATGTGTGGTGTGTGTGGTGTGTGGGTGTGTTGGGTGAGGAGAGTGTGTGTGTGTGGGGGGGGGGGGGTGTGTGGGAGGTGTGTGTGGGTGTCAGTAGTAGTGGTGCTGGTGTGCGGGGGAGCCGGTAACGCACCTTTAAGTCTGGCGGTACACTCTAAGACCCCTGACGCGCGCGCGCGCGCCCACACACACACACACACACACACACACACACACACACACACACTACCTGTACATTTTTGCCTAAGGTCGTCTTTTGTCAGTCCTTTGTGTCTCCCAGTGTCATAGACTTATTGTTGTGTGTATGATCCATCCCGTCCCTACTGGACTATCTCGTCTCCATCAGTGTAGATTAGGAATACAGGATACTGATACTGACTGTCCTCCAGCAGATAACCTCGTCATAGACCATCATGTCTTCCTTGTATCCCAATGTATATACCTCGTCATAGACCACCAGGTCTTCCTAGTATCCCAATGTATATACCTCGTCATAGACCACCAGGTCTTCCTAGTATCCCAATGTATATACCTCGTCATAGACCACCAGGTCTTCCTAGTACCCCAATGTATATACCTCGTCATAGACCACCAGGTCTTCCTAGTACCCCAGTGTATATATATGTCTTGTTATACGAGTCCTGAAGGTCATAACTCTGTCTGTTTTAGAGACAATGTGAAGGGCTGTGTTTCTCAAACAGTATACTTTGGAATTTGGTGCTCTCAAAAAGTTAACATGACTGTTTCTATTGTGACCCACCAAGCGTATGTTTCTACTCTGACCCACCAAGCGTATGTTTCTACTCTGACCCACCAAGCGTATGTTTCTATTCTGACCCACCAAGCGTATGTTTCTATTCTGACCCACCAAGCGTATGTTTCTACTCTGACCCACCAAGCGTATGTTTCTACTCTGACCCACCAGGCGTATGTTTCTACTCTGACCCACCAAGCGTATGTTTCTACTCTGACCCACCAAGCGTATGTTTCTACTCTGACCCACCAAGCGTATGTTTCTACTCTGACCCACCAGGCGTATGTTTCTACTCTGACCCACCAAGCGTATGTTTCTACTCTGACCCACCAAGCGTATGTTTCTATTCTGACCCACCAAGCGTATGTTTCTACTCTGACCCACCAAGCGTATGTTTCTACTCTGACCCACCAGGCGTATGTTTCTACTCTGACCCACCAAGCGTATGTTTCTACTCTGACCCACCAGGCGTATGTTTCTACTCTGACCCACCAGGCGTATGTTTCTACTCTAACCCATCAAGCGTATGTTTCTACTCTGACCCACCAAGCGTATGTTTCTACTCTAACCCATCAAGCGTATGTTTCTACTCTAACCCATCAAGCGTATGTTTCTACTCTGACCCACCAAGCGTATGTTTCTACTCTGACCCACCAAGCGTATGTTTCTACTCTGACCCACCAAGCGTATGTTTCTACTCTGACCCACCAAGCGTATGTTTCTACTCTGACCCACCAGGCGTATGTTTCTACTCTGACCCACCAAGCGTATGTTTCTACTCTGACCCACCAGGCGTATGTTTCTACTCTGACCCACAAGCGTATGTTTCTACTCTGACCCACCAGGCGTTATGTTTCTACTCTGACCCACCAGCGTATGTTTCTACTCTGACCCATCAAGCGTATGTTTCTACTCTGACCCACCAAGCGTATGTTTCTACTCTGACCCACCAAGCGTATGTTTCTACTCTGACCCACCAAGCGTATGTTTCTACTCTGACCCACCAAGCGTATGTTTCTACTCTGACCCACCAGGCGTATGTTTCTACTCTGACCCACCAGGCGTATGTTTCTACTCTGACCCACCAAGCGTATGTTTCTACTCTGACCCACCAAGCGTATGTTTCTACTCTGACCAACCAAGCGTATGTTTCTACTCTGACCCACCAAGCGTATGTTTCTACTCTGACCCACCAAGCGTATGTTTCTACTCTAACCCATCAAGCGTATGTTTCTACTCTGACCCACCAAGCGTACGTTTCTACTCTGACCCATCAAGCGTATATAGGTTGATAATGGGATAACCTTTGCCATGTCTCCGTAAATCACTCTTTCCCAACCAAACCCGATCGACAGATTGGCGATGCCGATACGGGGTAGTCCCGATAGCGAAAAGATAACGATTGATAGCGTATGATAACGTCGGCGACTCGTAGTGAGCCACGGTACAGATTCGAAGACTCCGGGTTTGTGTGATGGCGTGTGCTCGTGTCTTGAATGTGTGTGTGGAGTCTGCAGCACCTCCTCAAATTGTTCATCTTCTATAACAGACGTCAACGAGGGATTACCGTGGCTATATCGTGGATGATCGTACCCCGTCCTCCTCCTCCTCCTCCCCTCACACACCCTTTCACAGCTATACTCCCAATGGGTATATGGGTATATTGACTTAAGTAATCATCTCTTCTCTTTCTTTTTGGGGTCTTTATTGTGTGTAGACTAGGTAGGCGGATTCTTTGGTTGATGATTCCCTTTCATAATTACTTTTTTACCCCTAAGTACATTAGGCATTCAGAATAGCCACCGATGCATTGAAAATAGAATATAGCTTTAACCTTTATATCATGTTTGCCAGTAAATTGCACGGAGTTTGTAACTGAAATGAGATAAAAGGATCCGTAGAGTTTATATGTCTAATTATGTATTTTAGTTGAATGTAGAAGGATGAATTTTTTTTTTTTCAACAGTCTGTATCGAAAGCAATGGTTTACTTGAAGAGATGGGATTGTTTTGAATTGGTAAAGTCGTTCCACGTCTGAACTTCGTTTCATCAAAAGACCCAAAGAAATATAGATCATGGCCATGTTCAGTGTATTAGCTGATGAGTTAAAGACACAGGTGGAAATGGTGTAAATGGGATGTCCCATATAAAGGACCCCTAGGACTGCGGTAGTTAGTAACACATGTCCCATATAAAGGATCACCGGGTCTGTGGTGATTAGTTAACACATAGAGAATATTTGTGAATGTCTTTTTTTTCTTCAACTCCACACCATGTCGATGATGTCCAGCAGGGTCGACTTTGCTGGACACTGGGGAAAAAAATGCCGCATATCTGTGAAGTGTCGAGTTGTCGGAACGTGGTTTGAGTCTCTCTCTCTCTCTCTCTCTCTCTCTCTCTCTCTCTCTCTCTCTCTCTCTCTCTCTCTCTTTCATGTGGGAACCCACGCCCAGGCAGGGAGTTCTTAACCTCCCTGCCTCTTTGGAACCCCCCATCTACCACCGTAGACAAGAGCGACATGTCAGTTAGCCCGCCCGCCAGCCAGCCAGCCAGCCACCAACTTAGCTGGACTCTGCCCCAGCGCGTCCACCCAAACCCATTCGCTGTCGGGAGACCATAATGAAAAGTTCCCATGAGGACGTGGCATCGCATCTCGCGGCTGGAGATGATGTGTCATGATGACGGAAGCTCCCCCGATAATAGATGATGTGGAAGCGGAAGATTTTGAACAATGCATTATATTCTCAAACTTTATATATATATATATATATATATATATATATATATATATATATATATATATATATATATATATATATGTATATATATACTTCCCACGTATTCCCTGCGTGTCGTAGAAGGCGACTAAAAGGGGAGGGAGCGGGGGGGCTGGAAATCCTCCCCTCTCGTTTTTTTTTTTTTAATTTTCCAAAAGAAGGAACAGAGAAGGGGGCCAGGTGAGGGTAGTCCCTCAAAGACCCAGTCATCTGTTCTTAACGCTACCTCGCTAATGCGGGAAATGGCGAATAGTTTGAAAGAAAAGAAAAAGAAGATATATATATATATATATATATAATATATATATATATATATATATATATAATATAAATATATATATATATAATTTTTTTTTTTTTTTTTCTTTCTTTCATACTATTCGCTATTTTCCGCGTTAGCGAGGTAGCGTTAAGAACAGAGGACTAGGCCTTTGAGGGACTATCCTCACCTGGCCCCCTTCTCTGTTCCTTCTTTTGGAAAATTAAAAAAAAAAAGAAAAAACAAGAGGGGAGGATATCCAGCCACCCGCTCCCTCCCCTTTTAGTCGCCTTTTACGACACGCAGGGAATACGTGGGAAGTATTCTTTCTTCCCTATCCCCAGGGATATATATATATATATATATTAATATATATATATATATATATATATATATATATATATGTGTGTGTGTCTGTGTGTATATATTTAGGAACAGAAGGTCTGTGATAGCGACCTGGCTTTGGTTAAACTATGTTATAGGAAAATGAAATAAAAGAATGTATAAATACAAGGTATAGAAGGAAGATTAGGTGTATTATCTATGTTGGGGAATGGTTATGAAAGTTTATCTGGTGAATAACTTTTAATGAGACGTTCAGTAAAATTAGTATCCATTTGGAAATGGTGTCTGCCATGCAAATGGAAGATTTACTTTAGGTGGGAATAGTATGTTGATAAGTAACGTTGATCTGAACCTGGTGGTGTGTATGGAAAGCAGGAATGTATATAGCCAGGTACCCATTGATTTAACCAGGCCGCAAGGGGGATACAGGTGATTAACCATGTCCCATGGGATGCAGGCAGGCTGCCACACCCAGGGTTCGAACCCAGGTGACCCCATGCGTGAGCGCTTCACACTGAAAATGGATAGTTTGTATTCAGCTCTTCACATAAGTCATGTCCTCATGAAGTATATATATATATATATATATATATATATATATATATATATATATATATATATATATATATATAATCTCTACTTCAACGTGAGTTATTAGATTTCTATCTATTTTAGTCGGTAACTTGAATACCTTGAAACAATAATTGTAAATGTTTTTAGAAATTTATGATAATGGGTTTTACAGGTGGAAATGAGTTAGCTTTTTACATCACTTGACATCTAGAATCACACACGGTTAAAAGCAGGTGTGGTTGTGGCAGTTTGAAATCACGTGATCTGATGAAAATGCTTTTTTTTTTTTTTCCCCCATCATTGTATATGTAATATCATCTATTATTTTCCTTCTTTACAATGGGCTTTCCCGCATGTCCTTCCTATTGTATTATCACACCACTTCTCTCTCTCCTTTTCGTAGGAGTGATATGTTTCTGTTACTTATACAGCCATCACTCCAGTATTATTTGACTTCTTTTTACTTTTGTTGTTTTTCGTATTAAGTTCTCGCACCCAACCATCTCCCTCTCCCCCCTTTTTTTTTTAACCCATCCATGTGAACCTTGTCCCTTTCTACCCTGTGTTTGTATTCCCTTTATCTATTCGTCTAGACTTTCTCTTCCCTTGCTCTGTCCTTTATCGGCTCTCTCTGTCTCTGTCTGTCTCTCTCTCTCTCTCTCTCTCTCTCTCTCTCTCTCTCTCTCTCTCTCTCATACATACCTTCCCTCGTTCATCCCTGCTCCATTTTCCATCCACATTAATTCATCCAGCGTGTCTTAACCATTTTTATACATTACATCGACCCGTGTCTCATCCTCGCATCATCATAAACTCGGTCTTTTGTTATCATCGCTGTTCTTGTTCTCGCTTCTCCATCGTCGCTGTCGACCCTCTTAGCAAGTGCCCCCCCCCCCAGCTGGATAAGGGAAACAGGGTAGATTATATTAAAAAATGTTTTTTCCTGTCAGGGTAAAAAGGGAATGTATAGGGAGTTTGTGTCTTCAGTTTTAATGTCAGATGTGCCTCTTTTATCCTCTTACACACACTCTCTCTCTCTCTCTCTCTCTCTCTCTCTCTCATTCCATCATTTTCTGGCGTCCCTTCTCTTTTTTTTATTTGTACCTCCGCAACCATCTCTCTCTCTCTCTCTCTCGCTCTCGCTCTCGCTCTCTCTCTCGCTCTGTCTCTTCTGCGCCTCTCACTTCCCCTTCCCCTCTCCCTTTGCTTGGCCTCCTCTCCCTCTGACCTCCGCATGGAGGAACTCATCAACCGGTCGTCAGTGAGAGCGACGGACCAAAGCTGTGTTGATTGAAGGGGTTCTCTCTCTCTCTCTCTCTCCTCTCTCTCTCTCTCTCTCTCTCTCTCTCTCTCTCTCTCTCTCTCTCTCTCTCTCTCTGGCCCCCCTTTTGCACTCAACCCCCGAATGCGAAGGTGTATCAGGAGTATGATTAAAAAGCCGATTTATCTCCATAATATGAACTGGTAACCTACCCCCCATTTTCCCTTTCTTTAAGCCTAACCCCCATTTTCTTTTGTTATCCCTCATTTAGTGTAAAGATAAGATTTTGAATATATATGTATATATATATATATATATATATATATATATATATATATATATATATATATATATATATTTTTTTTTTTTTTTTTTTCCCCTCCCCAGTAACTCAAGTTTGGCATTCTTATGCGTCGAATTCAGCTGTGTAGATAATGGCTAAGTTGAGGCTTCTTTTAAAGTCGTTACATCTGCGTAAGCACAATGGGGATTTGAACCGTAGGTAGGGGAAGCGCCAGTGCTTAAAAGTGGTATTTCTAGGAAGGCAATAATGGTAAGGCGTAGTTAGCCCTCTGCGAGTCGTAATTGGTGCCTCGTAGTAGAACGCAGAGGGGGGGAGGGGGTTTATGGGGTTAGGGGGGGGGCTGGGTGGATGGATATTAGTGTTGTTGTTGTTGTTGTGAAACATCGTGGGGGGGGGGAGGGAGGGAAGAATTTCTTCTTAGTTCTTTCATGTTCTATAGATCAGTTTATGGGCGACGTAGAGATTGTGGTTAGATCAAGCCTCATCTGTTCTTGGAAAGCTTTTATGGAGCTGTACAAAAAGGGTTTTCCCTGATCACACCCACCCTACAACTTGCCGAGGATATTTTGAGGCCTCCTCGTTGCCTCAAACAGTTTGATCGATCACCGTAGCAACACCGCGGATTAGTCCTGGCACTTTCTAGGATAGGAAGGAAGAGACGGAGGGGCCGGGGGTGGGGTTGTGGTTGGTCCTAGATCTATCTAGAAGGAGGGAGAGATAGATAGATAGGGGTCCTCCACACCAGCGTCAGGGTAAGCCAGTCGTGGTCTGAGGTGCTCCACCCCGACCTCACGAACGTAAGGGGGGGGGGGGTAGAAGAAGACCCATGACCAAGATGCGAGTTCGTGCTCTGTCATTCTCGCTGACTGATGCATTTCTTCATAATAGCTCCTGTGTCTGTGATTTACGGATCGCGTCTCCCTCCCCCAGAAGAAGAAGAAGAAGAAGAAGGAAGAAAAAGGAGCTACTGTCTCTTGCCTTTGTATTTTACTCTTCAGAGTTTTCGGACGTGACTCTTCGTTGTTATCCAGGCAATTATTGCCACTGTGTAGTGCCCCAGAGAGTTTTCTTTAACGGCACACTGCGCGCGCTCTGTCATGTCCGTCTGTATTTGATCTCGTTAGGTTAGGTTTGGTGTCCGTTTACTGTGGATCTTCGTCTCGTAACGACCGTGTACTAAGTTCTCCTGGCAATTGTCAGCCTGACAGCAAGCCTACTTAACTACAGGGTGTGTTGCTCGGTTCCACAGCGAATTGGGGTCCGTCATTCCGCGCAGAATGAACAAAGCTACAGCGAGCGAGAGTGGACTTTCTATTCTATTTTTTTTTTTGCATGATAGTTTGCAGACACCGAAGAGTGGGAGAGGGTGGTAGATGGCAGGGCCTTGGGTGGTGGGGCGGGCCTGGGCTGGGGGAATCTTCTGCCCATGCGAAAGGAAAGGTTAAAGTGTAGTCATCTGCATAAGCGTAGGTTCCTGGGACATCATTAAAGAGGATGTACACTTATCGAGGAGCCGAGTACACTGCCCCCGACACCCCCTCGCTCGCTCTCTCTCTCTCGACGCTACCTCCTGCAGAGGGTGTGTGTGACGTGGCTCTGCAATGACTTGGTACTCTGGGGAGTGCGTAGTTGTCGCTCATCAGCTGATATTGCCTCGCTGAGTAGTATTCTCAGAGCTCATCAGTAGTGGCAAAATACTCTCCCTCATGAAACAGAATCGAGTCCGTGGTTGAAACGGGCGTAAAGATATTTCCTCGTTAGACTCTGTCCATACTTGAAACTGATCTGGAAATTATTTTTTTTCTGTGTGCATACTTGATTCTGAGTGCATACTTGATGCTAAACTGATCTGGAAATTATTTTTTTTCTGTGTGCATACTTGATTCTGAGTGCATACTTGATGCTAAACTGATTTGGAAATATTTTTTCGTGTGCATACTTGATTCTGAGTGCATACTTGATGCTAAACTGATCTGGAAATTATTTTTTCTGTGTGCATACTTGATTCTGAGTGCATACTTGATGCTAAACTGATCTGGAAATTATTTTTTTCCGTGTGCATACTTGATTCTGAGTGCATACTTGATGCTAAACTGATCTGGATATATTTTTTTGTTAGTCATAATCTTGAGTGCATACTTACGCTGAGCTTGCATGTAACGGCCTCATTAAGCAGTATGCTGAGAGTGCATACTAGAACCTGAGTAGGAAGTGTTTCCCCATGAGGCATTATGCTGAATGTGCATATATACTGAAGCTGATTAGCAAGTATTGCCTCTTTAAACAGTATGCTGAGAGTGCATATTGAAGCTAATTAACAAATACCCGTGTAGTATAATGGCTTCGAGTAGGTCATCGCAATGCTGGTCAGCCGACAACCCTATTGGTGGTTCTAAATGTCTCAAAGAAAAGAAAATGAGACGTGGACGGAAGACCACCTCAGTCACAGTCGGTCACAGGGTCCAAAAACGATGGTTCGTTGCGCTTTCAAACCATCCGGATAATCAGAAGATGGTATTCTGGCGACCCTTCAATTCAAGTTATCATTCGGGTCAACGATCGTGATCCAAGTAGATCACCCTATTTCAGGAGACTTGTTATGTGCCAGAGGATTTCGTATCAGTCATTGAAAGCTGGTAGATTGACTCGTTGTTGCTCGCACCTGCTTGGTGTTGATGCACGGGTGTGTAATTGATGTTTGCGTGGTCTAGGGAGAGAGTCTCCCCGTGTCTTGCCCTTGTATATATATGTACTGTGTCTCTACTCCAGTGTGTGTGTGTGTGTGTGTGTGTGTGTGTGTGTGTGTGTGTGTACTGGTTTTGTGAGTGTAAGCGTGTCAGTGTGCGAAAAGATGTCTGCCGGTGTGTTAGTTTTTTTTCCCATGATCTTACGTTTCCCACGTTAGCCAGGTAGCTCCAGAACATAGAAGAAAGGCAGCATCCACTCACATACATTCTCTAGCCTTCGTGCGTAATGCTTAGAATATATAACACAAAAAAAGATATGTATTTCTAAAGGTAAAATTCATAGACAACTTCTTCCAGGGTTGAAAATATTGACCTTGTTTGTCGTCTGTGGCCATGGTCGGGGTTGTTACGATGATATCGTACACCTGGAACACCTGTTGTGGTTCGTGTACGTCTGGCAGTGCCGCTGCTGGTTGATCTGTGACGTCAGGACACGCCTGCTGCCTGTAACTCTGAAACTCTCTTACAGTAAGTTGTTGGGTGTTGGTCACCCAGATCGACTGGTTTGTGAGTTCAAGAAGGAAAAAGCCATATTCTGAACATGGAACGTTTTGGAAACGTATTTAGGATGAACGTTTGCAAATCTTCCGTCTTTGTAAGAAACCTTTTGGTGTTTTCGTTCCTCTGGAACTTCTTTTTTCACACGTTTATATCATCCTTTTGCTTTCAAGCAATGTCGTGCGCGAAACGTTTATGTCTATATCATTCTTTCTGCACTGAAACACTGTCGTGTATGAGACGTTTACTTCGAAAACGTATGCACCGTCAAGAAATGCTACTCCAGTGCAGTGCAGTACAGTGACGTTCTAGTATTGCCTGTGAAAGCAGGTGGAATCCTGCCAGAGATATGTTGGGGTGGTGGGGGGATTGCTCCTCACTTTCGTAGGAGTAAGAGGGACTATCTACGCCACGAATCTTCTCCATCAATAACCACTGCGATAAGATCTCCCGATGGGATCCAGCCACCGCTCGTATTTCTCTCTTGCGCACTCTGCCGCCACCAGCCCTCGCTCGGGAAACTATGTGTGTGTATGGGGACGACGTCTTGGAGAATGTAGTGGGGAATTGGTAGGAATGGAAGTACACAACTTTTATTGTAGTCGTATTTATGGAGCAGTGCCACAGTATGTTTTCATAGGTTGTGGGTTGTAGACAGTAGACGCCCTAAGGGGGAAGGACTGCCTTCCTGTCACTTCCTGTTCCACTGAAGTGATGCACGGAACTACCCATTAACTCTTTTGTGTCAGGAATGCTGGTCTTTGTCCCGTCAAAACGTAGTTACGGGGCTTCATTTAATGTAATTTCCTACCATCACACTCTCTCTCTCTCTCTCACTCTCTCTCCTCTCCTCTCTCTCTCTCTCTCTCTCTCTCTCTCTCTATATATATATATATATATATATATATATATATGTGTATATACACCTCTTTTCAATCAAACGTTTTCCTTTTTTTTCATATATATCCTCCATTTACTCAACCTTTGTTTGAAGTCTTTTTTTTTCCACCATGACTTCAGCCTTCGTCATGAGAACAGACATTGTTTTTATGTTTACCAACACTTGGCTACTAAAGACTGTCTTATTTCTTCTTATACTTTGTCATTAATTGCGTTGCTTGTCAGTGAAAATTGGTTTATTCTTTATTCAACCCCATCACTCACTTGCGTACCCATTCCCCGTTTTCTTTCTCTCGATAAAATGGATTTCTTTCACCATGGCTAACACTCTTCACTTCTCTGTTTTTATTGGGAATCGCTCAGGATTTTTCGCCTTTTTTTCCAGCATTCAAGACCGTTAGATAGATATATTTTTTTTCATTTTGACTTCACGACTTTATATTTTTTTCTCTCGTATGGAAATAAGTCGAGAGATCGGCGACGTATTATTGAACTCTGATGTGCCGTCGTAATGTCGTATGCGGCTGAGCGCGTTCAGTTTCGTCTTTATATATATATATACGAATTTTTATCCTCCCCCCCTCTTCCCCCAAGCTTTTCATTGCTTGCCTTTGAAATTGTTTGAGCTCTGTGTTTTCCCCTCCTCGTTCGATTCCCCCCTCTCTCTCTCTTGAAATCGTTGTCTTCGTTCTACGTCAGTTTTTTTTGGGTTTCTTTCAAATCCCAGGATAATAGGTATATAGGCTTTGTCACGCCTGGAAGGTGTACTATTGGCGAAAATTGTAGTGTCTTATTTGTGTTTGGATGTATCAGTTATTCGGTTACCTAATGGCACATCTTCATTGTGTATAATTCCTTTGTATATCGTATAATGTTTTTGGTGTTTGATTTTAGTCATCCCCCAAAAGATGGTGAAAGAAAATTGATCGATGTGATCCCAGAAAAAATATCGTCTATCAAGGAGTTTAACTTTAGTTTTCTGACAGCTGCCTCGGTTATCCATTTAATCTCTCCGTGTCAGATGGTGTTATTATGTTGTTTACCAGTGGTGTGGTTTACCAGTGGAACTAGACAGGAGGGGCGTTCTGTCTCCCCAGGGCCAAGGTTTTGCCTCTTTTGTGTGTGTGTGTGTGTGTGTGTGTGTGTGTGTGTGTTTTCGTCAGTTGTTGTTAGGTGTGGGAAGGGAGACGTGCAGATGTCTTGCTCGACTCTCGCTAGCTTTTTTTTTAATCCCACCTCGACTCAAGCAAGGCTGTTTGCTCTCTCTCTCTCTCTCTCTTATTCTGCCGAATTTTTCTATTGCTCCTCTCTCTCTCTCTCTCTCCTCTCTCTCTCTCTCTCTCTCTCCTCTCTCTCTCAGGCAACTACTGCTTGCTCGATAAAGTTCAAGAGAAGAGGCCCCACGAGTGTACAATTGTACAAATTCGTAGTTACTCTACGAGTTTGTAATCAGACTGTAATGACTCTTACAAAATATTAAGGTTTGTTACAGGAAGCAAATCACTTAGAATTACTGAATTGTTTAGTAAAGATATTTATGGCCACTCCTTGTATAAGTGAAAGAAGCATAATTCTGATGTGTATTTGGCATTCGTATGTTGTGGATCTTGTATTTATTGAATTGCAGCGTACTCTGAAAGTTTGATGAGCTATACGTGAATAAATGATGAGTCGTTAATGTACGATGGTTTGATAATGATTTGAATGATTCAGTTATAATACCGAGGTGTGTGGTGTATTTTATCTTTTCATGTTTTTGCTTTAGGAGTATGATGAAAAGAAAAAAGTTTTACGAGAGTGCATGGTGTTGTGGGTAAATATATTCGGAATTCTTTTGTATGTTGACTTGGGTTTTGATTCTATTGATTTCCTTTCATAAGGCAAAGGATTATGGTGTGTTCATCTGAGTGTCAAGAGAAGGGGTTTTGGTCCAGTTTGTTCGTTGACATAGACTTGTACCTGCAATTGAAGGAGGTTTAGAGAGCCAGGAGCATTTAGGTTAATCAAGTATGAAACATCAGTGTTGGATGATAAGATTATCCTCGTATTAAGATTAAAACGTGCTTTATTTTCATTTCATAACAGTCTATTTATTTAATGTACATCCGTGTTTGATGTACCAGCTTCGCTCCTGGCTTGGAAGAGATGTTTTATGGATGGTAGTCTACTCACATTCCCTTGACCAATGGGACTACCCGGCACAAACTTCATAAAGTGATACGTTGTGAACCACACTCATGTTTTCCATATTCATTTCAAGCATCCCGTTTTCCTCGTCGCATCAGATTGTTCGCGTGGATTGGTGTCTCTCCTCGCTGTCTTTATGATTATTATGGACAGTAGCCACTTGGAACTCGTGTGCCTATTATGTTTTAATGGTAGACTCGAGGTAGACATGTTTTCAGAGCTGATTTTCCACTGTGGACCAGAATCTTCCCCCCCCCATTTTTGGCACATTATATTTTCTGAGGGAAGTTTGGCATATGCCATTTTGCTTTCCTCCCTGAAAGTATTTGAAGTCGTATATGCTTTACACTCTGTATGATAGAGTGAATTCACACTATAGATATTTTGATCTTTAATGATATTTTGTGACGTGCAGACTTCCTCCTAGTCCATAAGAAAAAGAAGATATACGCTGAGTTGCATTAAGGGTGTTGTGCCTGTATGAAATGGATTGCACTATCAACCCAAGATGTGGTATAGCATTCTGTGCCTCATCTTCGTTCTGAACGGTTGATAGGAGCGTCGTCCCATGTCTTCAAGGCGAGCATATCGTCACTAAAGACGAATATCGCATAAACGAATTGGTGCCGCTGTATCCGGACAATACTCCATTACCGGAAGGAATATCCGGAAGAGTATTGGTTGTTCCGGTCGAAAACCGAATTTACCAAGTGAGTATTGCATATTCTGAGATGTATTGCATTTCTTGATGGACGAATATTGCACATCGGAATGAATATTGCGTGTCCGGACAAGCTCTGTATGTTCATAGAATATTTTTTTTCCTATTTTCCGGTTAGGGTAACGAATGTTGCATGTGTGAACGAGTGCTCCGGAATATTATCGCTTTTCCGGACGTGTATTACGTTTCTGGATCGATATTTTCGAGTATTCCGTTTACAGAATCGTGTGGCATCATCAAGGAATTAATATGACAACCATACGAGTATTCCATATGCGGACGATTAATACGAACTTCTCCCGGTTCGGTTTCGACAGAGTCGCGGATGAGCGCCAGTACGGATCTGCACCACAGTTCGGATGTGGCGTATAATCGAATCGTAGGACCTAACTACGGGTCGAAATTGACGTCAGTGGATCGTATAACCTAACTGCGGATCGGATATGACACCAGTGAATTGTATGAGCTAACTACGGCCCGGATATGACATCAGTGAATCACATGATCTAACTAATAATGTTCGGATATGGCGTGTAATGGAATCATATGACGGTTAAAAAAAACCTAGAGGAGGTGTGGTCTTTGGAAAATGTTATTGATGCAAAAATAGTCACAGCTTTCCATCCGTTACGACTCATTCACAGAGATAGACAGGCAGACGGACGTACAGAGAGACAGTCAGGCAGACGGACGTACAGAAAGACAGACAGACGGATGAACAGAGAAACAGACAGACAGACGTGACCCTCTTATATACTTACTGTATTGCCTGGGATATAGACGGCCAGAACCTGGTATATGGGAGGCCAGAACCTGGTATATGGGAGGCCAGAACCTGGTATATGGGAGGCCAGAACCTGGTATATGGGAGGCCAGAACCTGGTATATGGGAGGCCAGAACCTGGTATATGGGAGGCCAGAAACCTGGTATATGGGAGGCCAGAACCTGGTATATGGGAGGCCAGAACCTGGTATATGGGAGGCCAGAACCTGGTATATGGGAGGCCAGAACCTGGTATATGGGAGGCCAGAACCTGGTATATGGGAGGCCAGAACCTGGTATATGGGAGGCCAGAACCTGGTATATGGAGAGGCCAGAACCTGGTATATGGGAGGCCAGAACCTGGTATATGGGAGGCCAGAACCTGGTATATGGGAGGCCAGAACCTGGTATATGGGAGGCCAGAACCTGGTATATGGGAGGTCAGAACTTGGGATATTGTCTAGTATATGGGAGGCCAGAACCTGGTATATGGGAGGCCAGAACCTGGTATATGGGAGGTCCAGAACCTGGTATATGGGAGGTCAGAACTTGGATATTGTCCAGTATATGGGAGGCCAGAACCCTCTTTCCCCCCTTCCGTTTTAGTGGAGGGAAGGGTTCATTATCACCCCCTTACCCCTTCCCTCCTGGCCGAAGGGTTTTCAAACCCCCCTTTCTAACAAACACCATTTGCATATTCTCATTTATTTGGATTGAATTTCCACCAACAATTCATTCTGGTTTGGTTGTCTTGGTGCACCTGCCCCAACCACCGTTCACTCGACCCGCTCTGATTTACTCTCTCTGTGTTGGACGCAAAATACAACTTTAATACAGCGAGCACAGGCGTAAGTGGAACGATGCATTCTGCAGTGTATGGCTGTTGTTTTACCCTTTGTGATGCTAGTGTATAGTTGTATTTAAAAATAAAAAAGCCTGTAACTGTAATTAATCATGAAATGGACTGCAGTGGTCTCATGTAATCTGATCTCGTAAAAAGAGATGTTGATCATGTCTTTTCATGTCATTATGCATAAAGATTTTCCGGAGATGTGTTTTTGGAGATGATTGTCTTCAAGTGATCCTGTAGTTAAACCGTTACATGAGGAAATGATTCTGATTACTAAGTAGGAAATTCTAGTTATCTTTACTAGTTAATGTAACTTGATGTGAATTACTTCTTAGAACATATTGTGGTAAAGTTACTTCATTTTTTTATTTGATTTTATTTATAGCTTGTGTAGATTTTCTTGAAATTTGGAGATAAGATTGTTCATTAGATTTAGGTTATGAAGATGGTTATACCACAAGGGTGGTTTCAGCTTCGTCGAGGTCGGAATAACAGAGTGTCACAAGATAGGCAAGGAAAACTGACTATCTCAAGTCAGTCTTAGCGTCTCAAGTTGGGCCTGGAAAAGCTGAAATGACTTACGTTGGGCCTGGAAAGGCTGAATGACTCACGTTGGGCCTGGAAAGGCTGAACGTTTCAAGCTGGACCAGGAAGGCTGAATGCCTCAAGTTGGGCCAGGAAGACAATAGATATCTCAAGTTCGACCAAGACGCAAGTGTTTTCAAAGTCAGGCCGGAAAGACTGATGGCATGAGGTTTGGGTTCGGAAGATGCTAGTGTCTCGCGTCAGGCTTGGGAAGACTTACGTGTCTCGCGTCAGACTTGGGAAGCTCAGTTAAGCCACGGGGGACTTCAACTGTCCCTCAAGTTAGGCCGTTGGAAGACTTTTAAGCATCGTAAATCACAGTTAGAAGACCATGTATCAGCCAGTATGGCGACACTGGTTAAGTGCATTAGGCAGAGAAGAGAAAGTTGGGATGATGTATGTGCAACGAGGGTACACAGACACACACACACATACACACACTACACTGCTGCCGCCCTCACGTTGCTTATAACATCATCACTACACCCCCCAGCGTAGGGTTGATGGTATTTTCAAGGCAGTGTAACTCTTCCATGGATAGATCGATATATATGTACTCATCAAATCACGTGTCTCAAAATGCAGACATTGACACAGCATTGAATACACCTCGTTTCCTATGGACCAAACGGATTTTCTCTTGGAAATGAAATTGGAATGGTAAATAGTGTGCTAATCCTTGCCTCGTTCAGCACAGTCTATGTGTGTGAGGAGGTACTATCCATATATATATATATTATATATATATATATATATATATATATATATATATATATATATATATATATATATATAGTTAGTCGAGACAAGGTGCCGCAACCCAGGGCACTCGTTATCGTCTGAGGCTACAGCATGCCAGGAATTGCAGGAGGAGGAAGAAGAGGGGGGGGGGGGAGGGGGGAGCAGGGGGGGACCGGCGGAGAATATGAATGAGGTCACGTGTGTTGGAAGTTAATGTTGGCTCGAGTTTTTGGGAACGATTTCTCCAGGAGCATTAAGGCTGTCTTTTTATTTTTTTCCCCTCGGATATTCCTTGGTGTGCACTTGCTGGTAATTACTGCTGGTGTTATGATATAATTGGTCGTGATAATGGCTGTTGGTATTATCATATAATTGGTCATGATAATGGCTGTTGGTATTATCATATAATTGGTCATGATAATGGCTGTTGGTATTATGATATAATTGCTCATGATAATGGCTGTTGGTATTATGATATAATTGCTATGATAATTGCTGCTGGTAGTATGGTTCATGATAATCGCTGGTGGTAGTATATGATTATTCTTGATAATTTCTGGTAAAATGATAATTGTACTTGATAATGGCTGGTGGTATTATGATCTAATTGCTCGTGATAATGGCTGGTGGTACCAGATGTGTGGATGTCTCTACCCCCACAGTAATTAGTGCAAATCCTTGATTGATTAAATGAGCAGTAAACAATATTTTTTTTAGTAATCATTCCTTGGCAATTCGTGCTCTATATAACTAACAGCTCCTAGGTAACCAGCAGAACCGGGTTGTTCCCATAGAACAACTGAATCACTGCTCGTACTAGAAGTATTACCCTATATATCTCAAAGGCCAAATGGGGAAAGCTTTCACGGATCTATATCGTCGTCCGGAACTCCAGTGATAAAGATAATGATGACCTTCCGGTTCTCGTGTAAGATAATAGCATCACCTTGGCACTTAAAAGAAAACGGTTTTGATACTCTTCCTCCTTCGAACCCCTTTCCTCACCAGAGGCAGACGATTTTCCCCCTCAACGGCAAGTAGAATTTGTTTCTTTTTGGCGTACGATTCTATGTGGAACCGGATCAAAGGAACGTAAATCGAAAAATCGTTTTGCCTCTGAGGGTTGAATAAGACGGGCGAATCGAACTCCCTCTTCGGCAGATAGGAAGATCCGTGCCAGCTTATCACAAGACGCTTTTCAAAAACTCATATCACAATAGAATGAGATTTACAGAGTCAACTTAATACCAGCTGTTCTAAGAGAACAAATGGATTCATTTATACAGTATGTCAGGTCGTTTACGTGGCCAATATATATATATTCCTATGAGTCCACTGGGAAAATGAAACACGATAAGTTCCCAAGTGCACTTTCGTGTAATAATCATAGGACTCGTAGGAATATCTTGATCACGCGCAAAATTGTGAACCTTTCCAATATATATATATATATATATATATATATATATATATATATATATAATATATTATATATATATATATATATATATATATAGACTTAAAAAAAAAAGACGTCTAGCGAGAGTGTTTGTGGTATTGCACACTATTCCCTAAGCAGTGCGCGTCAACAGAGGTAATGATTTTTTTTCGTTCAGTCTGACACGGACGGGATTAATTGGTTTCAGTTTGGCAGGCGAGAGCAGAATATTGTAATTTGTTAAGCATTAGATCTATATGGCATCAAAGGATTCCGTATTTATAAGAGTAACTGATAGTTTCTTTTATTAAACTTTAGTGATTCGTTATTGGGTTTTGGTTAGCGTTCATGGGGAAAGAGCTGTTTTGAATATATATATATATATAATATATATATATATATATATATATATATATATAATATATATATATATATATATATATATATATTCCTAAGAGTCCTCGGAGAAAATGAAACATGATAAGTTCCCAAGTGCACTTTCGTGTAATAATCACATCATCAGGGGAGACACAAGAGAGAAATGTAACAGTCAGTTAATATACAATGAAGAGACGTATCTAGGACGCCATTTAGTAAACATGCGATTGTGTGTGTGTGTGTGTGTGTGTGTGTGTGTGTGTGTAAGAGATTCAGTGTGGGTTTCATGAGAGAACTGTTTCATTTACACGTTTTTGGTTGTCCTGCTGCAATGAATGGTTCCCCTTGAAGTCTCTCTCATTTACTGATGGGTGAGAGGTGGCTGTTCTGTGAACTCTTAGAAGGCCAGAGGAACCATAGATTGAAGTTGGGAGGAATCCTGTGGTCAGATGAACTACGGGGTTGGGGCTGTATTGCCTCCCCAGCTGACATATTGCCCACGTGTCGCCCCTCCTCCCGTGTGTGGTCTCTCATTAATCATTCCCCGGTCACTTAACGTCACATTGCACCACCCGGAGTTAATGTCTCTCACTTACTTGGCCAACTTCAGGTGATGTCCTCATTACGTTCGGGGGTTTCTACTCTCCTTCCTCCAACTTCTCTTCCTCCTCCTCCTCGTCCTACTCATTTTCCTCCTCCTCCTCTTCCTCTTCTTCCTCTTCCTCCTCTTCCTCTTCTTCCTCCTCTCCTCCTCTAAGTCCGGGGTATTAGAGTTCGCCTCTGGTCAATTGGGTGGTGACCTAACCCCATCTCTCCTCCTTTATGATCACTTGTTGGGGAGTTAGTTCTCACGTGACTCTTCGAGATGAAGGGTTTGTCTCGTGACACAGAGGCCTTATAACAACCTCAACAGTAGCAGTAGTAGTAGTAGTAGTAGTAGTGTAGTAGTAGTAGTAGTAGCTTATTTACAGAAACACTCCAGCAACACTTACCGTGTTCCAAGGAGATTCACACCATCTTGACCACCTCACTCGACTTATGGTGAGGTGGTTTTTTTTTTCTCAGCAACTTCAACACACACTTTTCTCACTCGTACGAGAGATGATTTTTTTTTCTCTTTTTTTTTAAGGGAAACTTGGACACCGTCTCCCGACTTTTCTACCGTCTGGCTCCAGTATATATCCATCTATTGAAGATTTTGTAAAGGATTTAATTTTTTTTTTACTAGTCGTATCATCATTGTTTATCATCGTATAGCCTCCAATTAATCGTAGGTGTAAATCCACCATCGGTTTAATTACGCCATGCCACTTGATTTGCCACTGTGTGCTTCACTCGCCATAACATTATTCACTTTCATTATTCACCAACTTGCATATTTCATTGGTTGTTACGCTGATGACGTTTATCTATTGTGTGGTAATTCACACAAACGAGCAGTTTCCCTTCTTTTCCTTTGTTTATTTTTGTTCACAAAGTTTTCGTTCATTTTTGTTCTTGCATTGAATTTTGTTCTGTATTTTTATAGGGGACGAATAACACTCCCATGAACCATTATCATTGTTAAAAACAGATATATGTATCTGTTATATACATATTTCATAGCCGAAATGGAACGAGCAATATATATATATATATATATATATATATATATATATATATTATATATATAATATATATATATATAGGAAAGGACCACAATTTTGCGTGTGATCATGTATATTCCTATGAGTCCACGGGCAAAATGAAACTCAAAAAGTTCCCAAGTGCACTTTCGTGTAATGATCACCACATCTGGTAATGCCCTTACATGACGTATCAGCTACGTACTCTTCCTTTGTATGAACTGACTGTCCTACGTCTTCTATCTCATTGATTATCTCCCCTGACGATGTATTCATCACACGAAAGTGCACTTGGAACTTATGTTTCATTTTCTTGTTTTTTTTTTTATTTACTGATCACACGCACACTATGACCTCTTGCAATATATATATATATATATATATATTATATATATTATATATATATATATATATAAATATATATTATATAATGTATATATATATATATATATAATATATATATATATATATATATATATATATATATATATATATATACACACACACGTGTGAACTTGATGGTAGCATATGTTGCCTGACACATGTTCCATCAAGGCTTGAGATGAGAAGACTGATGTGTTCTATGTCCTCGTCCTCTTTCTGCTCCTCATATATTATTATATTATATAATATATTTTATCATTATATATTATTATTATTATTATAT
>NC_092269.1:5209227-5231727 GCF_036320965.1 Panulirus ornatus
GATGAGGAAGAGTTACAAAAAAAGGCTTCGCTATTCGAGAGGAAAAGAAAGATATCGCAACGGTCGATCCTCGTGTGGCTTCTCTTCACACAGAAACTAAGGGAAACAGCAGCAGGGTTTGGACATTATTTCCCGGGCGTCAGGCTTCCCTGAATCATGATCGCCCCCCCATCTTTAAACTGCCGTAAATCACAGCTTTATACCACCATGGTTGTAATATTAGTTAAACTGTCTTTACGAGAGGGTGGTCTTCGTTAAACAGCTTCACCTATAGAGCTGCCCAGATCGTTAAACAGGGCCCTGGTCATGGGTGAAGACCATAGCAGTCTCATCGTTAAACTGCCCTAGCATCGAGGCCATTCATTTAACAGCTTCACTCATAAGGCTGGAGTGGGGTGAGGGGGGGGTTGGTTGGTCATCGTTAGCCCGCTCAGTTCATGGCTGCTGCTGGACGAGAATCTAATGGTTATCTCATCGTTGACCCGGCTTTAACGACGCTCGTTTGTCACCGTGACAGGCTCGTCGTCTGTTGATTAGAATGGCGCGCATGATTCATTGTGGAGCTGTGTTGATCATGGCCCATTAATCACCCGAAATTCATTGAAGGCGTGATGGACTTCCCATGTGGACTTCGTTTGTCGACTGTGGGTAAATTGCGCGAGGCCTCATTTGATGATCCTAGTACTGAATACAATTCAGTGTTTTTTTTATGTTTTTTTTGTCTATAGAGTATTTGAAGACTGTGCTATAGGCTGCTGGTCATCTGGCCAAATGCCATAACACGTTGATAGACAGCCACCTATCTCTAATAGGTATGGTACCATTAATGAAATGTGTTAAGATAATTTCTTTGAACACGTAATTCCTTTACTGACCTGATGTAGCCTTCCGATATCTATTACCTCTGTGTGTGTGTATATATATATATATATATATATATATATATATATATATATATATATATATATATATCCATCCTTTAGCAGCAAAAATTTACTGGTGGTCAGATAAGCATTTTTATAACTTCCGGGTCATAAAAATTCCGGTTTGGTCAGAATATTCCAAAGTCCTTTTATGAAATATATTCCAGTGTGAATGCGACTACGCATCTACGCTGTAAATGCGTAGGTTAAGAATTCCTTTTAGCGTCCGGATGAGATTGTTTTGAAGGGGGTTGACATTGTCTTGATATAAGATGAAGATAATCCAGATCAACAGAGGTAAAAGGAATATACTTCCTGCTTGTCTAGTTAACCGTATTTCGCTTTAGAATTATCCAGATTTAAGTATGAATTATCCACGGTCGAGTTAAGGAAAAGAAATTCTTACTTCGGATAGGAATTATCATCCTCCAAAGCCTTCGTTGGAATTATCCGGCGCCGGTGTGGGGATAATTTCGGTCGGGTCCCGGGGTGAAAGTTGAACAGCGTCCGGTTGAGAATTATCCGGTGTTGTGTGTTTGTGTGTCCCGGATGTGCGAGGTAATTAAGCTCCAGTACCTCTCCTGGTGAGAGGTTCGTATTACGGTAAGTGGCCGAGTCTTGTTAATGAGTTAATTACTCCTTTCTCCCATTTTCTTACCTTTATTTGTCTATCCTTTTTATTTCTTCCTTTTTTTGTTTGTGTACTTTTGTATCAGCATTTTTCTTTCGTTCATCATATGTATCTTGCTGGTTGTGATATATATATATATATATATATATATATATATATATATATATATATATATATATATAATATATATATGTATGCTCTCGCCATTTCCCGCGTGATGGAGGTAGCGTCAAGATTTTTTTTTTTTTTTGCATGCTGTCTTACATTTTGTGTATTGCTTAAATCCTCTAATGTAGAGAGAGAGAGAGAGAGAGAGAGAGAGAGAGAGAGAGAGGAGAGAGAGAGAGAGACTCCATACTGGTGGGAAATTTTGCCATTTTGCCTAAAGTGGGGCTAACCCTTGGCACTCGGCTGGGGGGAGGAGAGAGAGAGAGAGAGAGAGAGAGAGAGAGAGAGAGAGAGAGAGAGAGAGAGAGAGAGAGAGAATGGCGAGAGATAAGAGAAGAATTCCGGCTGTGGAGTGAGTTGGAATTAGGCCCCAGGCACTGTGCCAGAGTTGTGTGTATGTCCCTCCCTCCCTCCCAGGCCTGGAGTGTAGGGTAATGAAAACGGAATAGGGGGTCGGGGTTCTGAAGTAGCGTTGGGGGAAGGGTGGTGTTGGAGAGGAGGGGGGGGAGAGGGTGATGTTGGAGAGGAGGGGTATTCAGTCAGTCGGTTGGTGGACGGGAGGAGAAAGGGGGCAAAACCGAAGAAGGAATTTGGAATGAGGGTAATTAGGTAAGAGGGTGAAGTGATGAGAGATAGGTGAAAGGGAAGGCTGTTCTTAGAAGAGGAAGGAAGGAAGGAAGGAAGGAGATAATGAAAGATAAGAGAGGGAAGATTAAACCCTGGAGGAGAGACGAGGTTGCTGTAAAGATGAGGACAAGAAGAAGAATGGTGATCGGAAAGGTGAGAATTGGCCTTTGAATGAGCGATATAAGAAAAGAAAAAGATTATAGGTATTGATTGGAAAATGAAGGGGATTAGTAGGAGTATTGCTGTTTGGGAAAAAAAAAGGATTGTAAGAAGAATGTAAGGTTTTGGATTGGATAACAGACAGAGGAAAGAATAAAATTGATTAGACAGAAAGCAGGAAGGAATGAAGTGGAGGATAGACCAAAGGAACAAATGTTAGGGTTAAAGAGACAGACAAGAATATGTAATGGAATAGGAACGTAAAGGTTAATTTCACTGTTTGCGAAAGAGGCTGAGGAAGAAAGGAGACAGGGTCCTCTGGCATCATTCGTCTGCGGGAAGGTGTTAGCTATTCTGATCCACGTTAACACTATGTTTGTTTTGGGAGCTCGGTATTGTATTGCAGTAGGAAACAGGAAGATTCCGTCTGTCCAACATTAGATCAAGTGTGTCATTTTGTTTTCCTGTAAAGCCACAGAAATCCCTGATAGACAGATAGACTCGTATTCACGTGACACGTAACTGCCAGTTAGGTAATTACCGTGGCTGGTTGGTGCACATAAACATTTGAGAACTGAGGGAACTTCTAACCTTTAAGAAACAGGACAGGATTACAAGAATATCGCTGAGTTCAAGAGATGTTTTCGGTGAGGGTGTTGAATATGCCTTGTCAACAGAGGGATGTTCGAATCCATAAATATAACAGGTTAGGTTTTAAGAACTCTCATAGCTCGAGACGAATGATAATAGCTTTCCTAACACGTGTAACCTTTCAAACAGGATCTCTGGTGTGTGTGTGTGCTGGCATCATCGCATACTCGGATAGATTACTGAGACACAGGACTTTGGGGACTTCTTTTCCCGTTCTCTCGTCGATTCACTGAAGAACTCACGAACTGCGGAGAACAGCACTAAAACAGTGATAAACAGAACGCGAGGGGGGCGAGAATTCTGGCCTAAAGATAGTGAAAATGAGAACGTAGACCCCCGTGAGATGTATCGCATTATACTCGTGTATAATCCTGCAGAGCTTAGTCTGTAATCTGCACACACAACACACACACACACACAACACACACACACACACACACACACACACACACATACGCACACGTTTAATTCCTCGCAAGGGTGAGAAAGTGGGCAAAATTTGCAGAGTTAAAATCCAGTGAAGAGCAGGGAGGGTGGCAGGAAACGTGAGGAAGACTGTCATGGACGGGGCCTTCTGTCCGTCCGTCCAGCCTTTACGACGCGTTCGTCCAACGATTTATGGTCGGCGTCTGTAGTAGGACGACGCCGAAGTGTGTGTGTGTGTGTGTGTGTGTGTGTGTGTGTTGTGAGAGAGAGAGAGAGGAGAGAGAGAGAGAGAGAGAGAGAGAGAGAGAGAGAGAGAGAGGAGGGAAGAGAGAGAGGAGGTGGGTAAATGGTCCTCCTCCTCCTCCTCCTCTTCCTTCAAAGTGTCGACGACTGTGCATTGGAAGCTGACCCTCGTGAGTGGGTGGGTGAGGAGGCTTGGCGGCGGAGTGTTGAAGCCACCGGGTTCAGAGATGCGCTTCCGAAAACCTTCGTCAGCCACACGTGAAGTAGATGACTCCATCCATCCATCCTCGGCCATCGAACGCCCTACTGTGGTCTATAAGACGGTGCCGTCCAGCTGCCCATTAATAAAAAGTGTGGTTAAGAGAGCAGAAGAGGGTGTTTTGAAATGGTTTGGTCACATGGAGAGAATGAGTGAGGAAAGATTGACCAAGAGGATATAAGTGTCAGAGGTGGAGGGAACGAGGAGAAGTGGGAGACGAAATTGCAGGTGGAAAGATGAAGTGAAAAAAATTTTGAGTGATCAGTCATGGTCGATGGATAGTGCTAACTCCTTACTGTTCTCGGTAGATAGTGCCGCATAACATGCTATGTTATCGATAGATAGTGTCATCATTACTCCCTATAATGGTCGATAGATAGTGCCATCTCAACTCCCTATCACGGTCGATAGATACTAACACAGCTCATTACTGAAATACGGTAGTACCACGAGGGTTAAGAGACACTATACGTAGATATATGTGTCTCAGGGGCAAGACAGTGTGTGTGTGTGTGTGGTGTGTGTGTGTGTGTGTTGTGTACTCAGGATGTGGTAGGAAGAGGCGAATCCACCCTCCCAGAGCAGGTCCTACATACCCCGGGCCTCGTCAGGCGCAACCCGGCACGAACACACACACACACACACTATGTTATCCCCAAGAGACACTGTCTTAGGATCTCGCCTCCTGAACAGGTGGCAGGAGGTTTAACTAAGGCGAGAACAACACAGGACAACTGAAGCTTCGTACAGGAACAAGATGGATAAACCCCCACTCTGGTGCTGGACTAATGTAATTTCAGACGCGTAGTTACATGATTACAGAAATTATGTAGAAGGTAATTTCTTTTTTGTAAGTGGTGTAATTAAGTAGTGCTGTATGTGAAGTGTCTTAGATTTATAGCATACACCGGTGAGACCATGAACACACACACACACACACACACACACACACACACACACACACACACACACACACACACACACACAGCCTGTGGATTGCAGTGGTAAATGTTGGAAGGCAAACCCTCTCATGGGTCGTGGTATGAATTCCAGACAGGGCAGCCGGGCCTAAGCCAAGGCATATCTCTTCAATCCACCCCCTGTAGGGGCTTGGTCGATAAGTGGGGGGGGTGGTCCGTGTCCCTGGCGTATGCTGAAAGGGAGGAGAGAGAGAGAGAGAGAGAGAGAGAGAGAGAGAGAGGAGAGAGAGAGAGAGAGGAGAGAGAGAGAGAGAGAGAGAGAGAGAGAGAGAGAGAGAGAGAGAGAGAGAGATTTAAAACGCCATCTTTGTATACAGAGTTAAGAGACGAGGCAGCGAATTGCGTTAAGACTCCCCCCTCCTCCCTGTACTACACACACACACACACACACACACACACACACACACACCACACACACACACACACACATACAATGTCAGTGTTCACGGAAAAATACAAGACAATTAGAGTTTTTCTTTCTCTCTGCCAAGACAGGAAGTTTATCCTCCTTCTTTCCGCTGGAACAAATCCTCTTTTCATTTTTTTTTTTTTTTAAAGAGACATCAGACTCACGAACGTTTTTGAGAGACATCAGACTCACGGACGTTTTTGAGAGACATCAGACTCACGAACGTTTTTGAGAGACATCAGACTCACGAACGTTTTTGAGAGACATCAGACTCACGGACGTTTTTGAGAGACATCAGACTCACGAACGTTTTTGAGAGACATCAGACTCACGAACGTTTTTGAGAGACATCAGACTCACGAACGTTTTTGAGAGACATCAGACTCACGAACGTTTTTGAGAGACATCAGACTCACGGACGTTTTTGAGAGACATCAGACTCACGAACGTTTTTGAGAGACATCAGACTCACGAACGTTTTTGAGAGACATCAGACTCACGAACGTTTTTGAGAGACATCAGACTCACGAACGTTTTTGAGAGACATCAGACTCACGGACGTTTTTGAGAGACATCAGACTCACGAACGTTTTTGAGAGACATCAGACTCACGAACGTTTTAGAGAGACACATCAGACTCACGAACGTTTTTGAGAGACATCAGACTCACGAACGTTTTTGAGAGACATCAGACTCACGAACGTTTTTGAGAGACATCAGACTCACGAACGTTTTAGAGAGACACATCAGACTCACGAACGTTTTAGAGAGACACATCAGACTCACGAACGTTTTAGAGAGACACATCAGACTCACGAACGTTTTTGAGAGACATCAGACTCACGAACGTTTTTGAGAGACATCAGACTCACGAACGTTTTAGAGAGACACATCAGACTCACGAACGTTTTTGAGAGACATCAGACTCACGAACGTTTTTGAGAGACATCAGACTCACGAACGTTTTAGAGAGACACATCAGACTCACGAACGTTTTTGAGAGACATCAGACTCACGGACGTTTTTGAGAGACATCAGACTCACGAACGTTTTTGAGAGACATCAGACTCACGAACGTTTTTGAGAGACATCAGACTCACGAACGTTTTTGAGAGACATCAGACTCACGAACGTTTTTGAGAGACATCAGACTCACGAACGTTTTTGAGAGACATCAGACTCACGAACGTTTTTGAGAGAGGCATCAGACTCACGGACGTTTTTGAGAGACATCAGACTCACGAACGTTTTAGCGAGACACATCAGACTCACGAACGTTTTTGAGAGACATCAGACTCACGAACGTTTTTGAGAGACATCAGACTCACGAACGTTTTTGAGAGACATCAGACTCACGAACGTTTTAGAGAGACACATCAGACTCACGAACGTTTTAGAGAGACATCAGACTCACGAACGTTTTTGAGAGACATCAGACTCACGAACGTTTTAGAGAGACACATCAGACTCACGAACGTTTTAGAGAGACACATCAGACTCACGAACGTTTTAGAGAGACACATCAGACTCACGAACGTTTTAGAGAGACACATCAGACTCACGAACGTTTTAGAGAGACACATCAGACTCACGAACGTTTTTGAGAGACATCAGACTCACGGACGTTTTTGAGAGACATCAGACTCACGGACGTTTTTGAGAGACATCAGACTCACGAACGTTTTAGAGAGACACATCAGACTCACGAACGTTTTTGAGAGACATCAGACTCACGAACGTTTTTGAGAGACATCAGACTCACGAACGTTTTAGAGAGACACATCAGACTCACGAACGTTTTTGAGAGACATCAGACTCACGAACGTTTTTGAGAGACATCAGACTCACGAACGTTTTTGAGAGACATCAGACTCACGAACGTTTTTGAGAGACATCAGACTCACGAACGTTTTTGAGAGACATCAGACTCACGAACGTTTTTGAGAGACATCAGACTCACGAACGTTTTAGAGAGACACATCAGACTCACAAACGTTTTAGAGAGACACATCAGACTCACGAACGTTTTTGAGAGACATCAGACTCACGAACGTTTTAGAGAGAGACATCAGATTCACGGACGTTTTTGAGAGACATCAGACTCACGAACGTTTTTGAGAGACATCAGACTCACGAACGTTTTTGAGAGACATCAGACTCACGAACGTTTTTGAGAGACATCAGACTCACGAACGTTTTTGAGAGACATCAGACTCACGAACGTTTTAGAGAGACACATCAGACTCACGAACGTTTTTGAGAGACATCAGACTCACGAACGTTTTAGAGAGACACATCAGACTCACGAACGTTTTTGAGAGACATCAGACTCACGGACGTTTTTGAGAGACATCAGACTCACGAACGTTTTTGAGAGACATCAGACTCACGAACGTTTTTGAGAGACATCAGACTCACGAACGTTTTTGAGAGACATCAGACTCACGAACGTTTTTGAGAGACATCAGACTCACGAACGTTTTTGAGAGACATCAGACTCACGAACGTTTTTGAGAGACATCAGACTCACGAACGTTTTTGAGAGACATCAGACTCACGAACGTTTTTGAGAGACATCAGACTCACGAACGTTTTTGAGAGACATCAGACTCACGAACGTTTTTGAGAGACATCAGACTCACGAACGTTTTTGAGAGACATCAGACTCACGAACGTTTTTGAGAGACATCAGACTCACGAACGTTTTTGAGAGACATCAGACTCACGAACGTTTTAGAGAGACACATCAGACTCACGAACGTTTTTGAGAGACATCAGACTCACGAACGTTTTTGAGAGACATCAGACTCACGAACGTTTTTGAGAGACATCAGACTCACGAACGTTTTTGAGAGACATCAGACTCACGAACGTTTTAGAGAGACACATCAGACTCACGAACGTTTTTGAGAGACATCAGACTCACGAACGTTTTTGAGAGACATCAGACTCACGAACGTTTTTGAGAGACATCAGATTCAGGGACGTTTTTAAAGAGACATCAGACTCACGGACGTTTTAGAGAGAGGCATAAGACTCACGGACGTTTTAAAGAGACATAAGACTCACGGACGTTTTTGAGAGACATCAGACTCACGAACGTTTTAGAGAGACACATCAGACTCACGAACGTTTTAGAGAGAGACGTCAGATTCACGGACGTTTTTGAGAGACAAGTCAAATTCACGGACGTACTTGAAAGAGATGAAATTCGTGAACGTTTTGTTTCTAGCTGTCTCTTTCCCTGCCTGTTTGTCTGTCTGTCTGTCTGTCTGTCCTCGTCCCCGTGTGAAAACTAGTCAAGAGTTCAAGAACAAACACGAATTACAAACCAAATTTGTTTGTCCTTTGTCCATAGTCCCACAGAAAAGAGTTAACACTCAGTTACCCTCATAGATCAAGTAGCGCTTGCCATTACCCCACAAGATCCGGGCCTGGATGAGTTCCTTGTTTCTGCCACAGTGTTGATCAAAGAACTCGTAAATCATTTTCGTATCTTTGACTCTTTTGCGTTGTCATCGGTAGACCGCTGCATTTGGATCTACGCTTAAACATTTGGACCTACGCTTAAACATTTGGACCTACGCTTAAACATTTGGACCTGCGTTTAAACATTTTGGACCTGCGTTTAAACATTTTGGACCTGCGTTTAAACATTTTGGACGTACGCTTAAGCTTTTGGACCTACGCTTAAACATTTGGACTCACGCTTAAACATTTGGACGTACGCTTAAACATTTGGACTTACGCTTAAACATTTGGACCTACTCTTAAACATTTGGACCTACGCTTAAACATTTGGATCTACGCTTAAACATTTGGACCTACGCTTAAGCATTTTGGACCTACGCTTAAGCATTTGGACCTACGCTTAAACATTTGGACCTACGCTTAAACATTTGGACCTGCGCTTAAACATTTGATACTCGTGATTGTCGCTAGACTGTCAGGAAATCGAAGTCATCCATCCTGGTTAATGAGGTGATTGTGGATAATGGGCCCTATTCTCATGTCGACGTTATTTTGTCCATTAAACCCAGCTGTTAGGATGACTGTTGTGATGTAAGGGTATAGACCCCCCCATCCCCCCGGGCAATGGATACACAGGGTGGTGTATATCTCTGTATGCTTTGAAGTCTCGTTTGTATGGATACACAGGGTTGTGCATCTCTCTGTATGCTTTGAAGTCTCGTTTGTATTCGTCGAAGTTACATTAATCTACCTCGAATATATATATATATATATATATATATATATATATATATATATATATATATATATATATATATATATATAGTCGTCATTGTACATTAATCCCCTTCGATTTTTCGTCGATGAACATGGAGACACCCTTCTTATCATCGTTAAATTCATATCTCGTATACATCTCTTTACGATGATCATCCGATTTATATCCGATGCATACGTGGTAATTCTCCCTTGAATATTCATCGACATGCATTAATCCAACTGATATACTCGTCAGCGTAATCTCTCATCCTGGATATTCATCAATCTTCGGCCGATGAAGCATCGTCATTTCATCCCCTTGTATCTCCCCTGTATCAGGATAACTCGTATAGACTCTCCTGCAGCAGATAACCTTCGTCATAGACCATCAGGTCTTCTGCGTTCTAGCTTCCCCATGTACTCCATCAGATAACCTTCGTCATAGACCATCAGGTCTTCTGTATTCTAGCTTCCCCATGTACCCCCATGTGTTGCTCTCCAGCAGATAACCTCGTCATAGACCTCAGGTCTTCTGTTATCTGGCTTTCCCATGTATTACTATCCTCCAGCAGATAACCTTCGTCATGGACCATTCGGTTTCCTCTTCTCTGGCTTTCCCCATGTGCCATATTTCATTGTATTTGAACGTTTTCTAGTGACCGTAAAGATCTTATTACAACTTGCTCCTCCTCTTTTGCCACTCAGGCGAATTCTATACGTCGTAACACAAGCCAACAGCCGCTTACACCCTCCCGCCACTATCACAGTAACTGAATCATTACGATTTATGATAGTGTCCGCTTGCGAAAATGGTGTTCGTAAGTCCAGTGGGACACATCGATAGAAAACGGTCGTTCAGATTCACTAACACACACACACACACAGAGCGCCTCGATCGCTGCCTTCACTGTTGTTGCCGGAGGGTAATGGCTTCCAGCATAATGGAATCCGTTGGTTTTCCAGCCCACTGAACTTGGTCTCGTTCCTTCGGTGGGCTAAACCCGTTATGCCATCCAGGTTAGTTCAAGCCTACAATGACCCAGGATTCATAGGTCGGTTCCTTAAGTAATTCCAATAACCGGAAATCCTCCTCCGGTCATTTTTTGTATTTTGTAAGTTTATGTACCTATTTCAGGCACTAGTATGTAACCTACTGTTGTCCGTAGCATGTATTCCCGTTCCAGTCCGGCCTGGAACGCGAAGTCTTCGGTAACTTGTATTCCTGTGTTGTGAATAACTTGTGATTTTAACCCATGAAAGTCCGTAAACATTGTGTGGAGTTGGTTATTACTGTAATCAGTATCCTGTAACGCCCAGGCCACTACTGTAGCCAGCCACGAGTTGTATTAACGTGTGGAGATAATGATTAAACTGTAGTGAACGTAATTGCATAATTAGTAATTTGTATCACCAGCTAATTACCATGAATAGTAACTCGTTGTGGGCTGCTTTTATCATTAGCCACGTATGGTTGAACCCACCGGTGTGGTCGGTGCAGTTTAATACCATCCTAGTGGTGTAACCGCAGTCATATTTCTTATCTACGAGCCATTTTGGATACCTTCACTTCCCTCATGTAGTCACATAGACCTTGAATATTTTTACCCAGATTGACTAAGCACGTTTGCTTTCTCTAGTGTTGTGGTGAATATACGATAATAACCCCCCAGGACAAAGCGTATATGTTTTACGGGCTGGTGGCATTAATCTGATTTCGAATTACCACCTAATTTGCATAAATAGTTATTTGTGTCAGTGCAGGCATAAAATTTCACCCCAATTGGGTCGTGCCTCTGTATTTTTTTTTTTTTTTATGTATTTAGTTTGGGTGATGTAGATTGGAAAGTTACCTCTTTTGGAGGGGGAGAGGGGGGGGGGAATTGATTTGGAAATAGACGGTAAGGAATTGTTCACGTCGTGGAATTGAGAAGGGAGGGAGAGAGGGGGGAACCAAACGATTGGCCACTCGTTCCAATCAGTGAGAGTGCTCTAGCCACCTTAAGAGCAGTAGGGTTAATTGGCCACTCGCACTGAAGGACGGGACGGAGGTAGACGCTGAGTTAAAGGGCACGAGGAGGGATTGCTGGTCTGGTGAAGAGTCCTGTTAGGAGGGAGGTAAGTGGCATTGGGGAGGAAGGATAAAGGATTTAGGACTCCTAGTTGCTCACACTGGCTGAGTATCTGGATCCTGTTGATTCCTATATAGGCTAAGTTTCGGTCCACCTAGCCTCCAACACTGGCTGAGCTTCGGTCCACCTAGCCTCCAACACTGGCTGAGCTTCGGTCCACCTAGCCTCCAACACTAGCTGAGCTTCGGTCCACCTAGCCTCCAACACTGGCTGAGCTTCGGCCCACCTAGCCTCCAACACTGGCTAAAAGCTTCGGCCCAATAGTCTCCAACACTAGCTGAGCTTTGGCCCACCTAGCCTCCAACACAGGCTAGGCTTCGGCCCACCTAGCCTCCAACACAGGCTAGGCTTCGGCCCACCTAGCCTTCAACACTAGCTGAGTTTCGGCCCAATAGTCTCCAACACTGGCAGAGCTTCGCCTTGTTAACCTAACTCCAACAGTTGCGATTGACCACGACGGTACGATTTTTGGTAGTGTTAACCAGACCTTTGACCTGACCTTCATTGGTCTGTCATGTCGAACAGTTTACGTTAAAACATGATCTCTCAGCTTACTCGCCCTCTTACCTTGTGACGGTCTTGCGAATCTGGATATACATATACATATTCAGTCGACGCTTTCCAAGAATGGTTTTTTTTTTTTTTCTTTTTTGGATGTGGGATACATTTTCTGTGGACACCTATCAGAACGTTTTTGATGCGTGGTACATTTTCTGTTGACACCCTTCAAAACGTTTTCGATATCGTGTGGTACATTTTCTGTTGACACCAACACGTTTTTTTTTTTGTGTGTTACATTTTCTGTTAACACCAGAACTTTTTCTTTGTGTGTATTACATTTTCTGTTGACACCAAAACTTTTTTCCATGTGGTACATTTTCTGTTGACACCAAAACGTTTTTTTTTTTTTTTTGAGATACATTTTCTGATGACGCGATGGTTTATATTCATATACACCCTTATACATAATGTTAGACCAACATGGCTGAGTCACATTCACGCTAAACATGGGTATGTCATGTTTAACCCATGTGATGGCGTTGGCGTATTACCTACCATACCAGCGATCATTGAGAGATACGTTTTTGTGTTTTGGACTGCATGTGGGGCTGGAAGACCTGAAATTCGGGGGCTGAATAGTTTTCTTTTTTTTTTATTATCTTTTGATGTATTTTGTAGCACATCTGGTAACATATCCATTGTGGACGTAGAGCATAAAATGTTTTTTGTAACTGCGAAATCGTTTGTGTTCTGGATATATGCATATATATATATATATTATATATATATATATATATATATATATATATATATATATATATATATATTTATATATATATATATATATATTATATATATATATATATTATATTATATATGTGTGTGTGTGTGTGTGTGTGTGTGTTTGTATGTGTGTGTTTGTGTGTGTGTGTGTGTGTGTGTGTAAACACTGCATATCCTAGAAAGCAAAATAAAGATATTCATTTTTCACGCATTTGGTTAGACGTTCGTGAAAGCCAGTGTTGTTGTATTTGTTGTTTTTGTTGTTGTTTTCGGCTGGAACATGTCGCGTTGTTTGCGTTAATGGTGTCCTGTCCATCCACTTAGTCGGCTGGTAAAGCATTTAATTCGAAATATACAGTGGATGATGCGTTGTGTTGTGGAAACAATGCCTCTCCAACCATCGTAAATTTAAACCCACGTTAAGAGAAATGTTATTTATTGAGTTATAAAAAAAATGGTACTAAGATCATATATTAGGGATTAGATATTGTGATCCGTTATGTAGATTGATTTGTTAAGCTCACTGGTTAAGATTATCCAATTACCCAATGGATTAATTGATAGATCGATTAATTTCTTGAATTCAGTAGTTACCGTTGCAGCCGTAGGAAATTAATCCCTACGAGTAATTTCACTCGTATTCCTCGGACGCCTGGTTGACTGTATTAATCACAGTAAGAGATTATTAGCGGACTTCATAAACTGCGTTGATCACAGCTGATTATTACAGGTTGTTAGCAGAAGTTCAGGCATAAGGTATTGGCTTCATCGTGTCACGCTGCCTTTTGTGCAGCGTTGGTTAACGCCTCGAAAACTGAAAACACACACACACACACACACACACACACACACACACACACACACACACACACACACACAAGGTCATCACTGTAGTGACCTGTGTCCTATTGGTCGCAGAAGATGACAGGGATAGTCCTTCATCCAAGGGAGTTTCTATGGGTCTTCTTGAAACAGAGAGAGAGAGAGAGAGAGAGAGAGAGAGAGAGAGAGAGAGAGAGAGAGAGAGAGAGAGGAAAATGGTTTAATCAAAGATGCCAAAAAGCAAGAACTCTTAGAAATGCATGATCATAATAACCGTTCTTCAAACAACAGAGCTGCGTGGTGGTGTAGGTTAATGTTGTGGTGATGTTTATATCACACAACCACAGCCCTGGCCCTGTGACCATAGGTAGTGTTGGAAACATTATCATTCACTCACCATTCATTGTTCACCCACCTTACATACTCATGAAAAAACGCATGTAATGAGGAAGAAATGTTATGAGCAGTACAGCTATGCAGGGTTTCATTAACTGAACTCGTAATGAGGAAGAAATATGATGAGCAGTACAGCTATGCAGGGTTTCATTAACTGAACTCGTAATGAGGAAGAAATATGATGAGCAGTATGGCTATGCAGGGTTTCACTAACTGAACTCAATTGACTATGAAGACATAAGATTTTGAGTTCTTAAAATGCGTCGACTTTAACTATGGCACTTTAAAGGTCAGGTCGTTGTTCTGTGGGGTCGAAATTGACCTACTCAGGTCGTGAAGTCGTCGTACATAAGTGGATAACGACCTTATCATTATAACAAGGACTGTGAAGATGATTATTGCCATCTTACTGTCATGGGTTACGCAAAATACGATAATGATGATGACTCATGCAGTGTCATCTGTTTTTAATTAGCGTGATATGAATGCATACATATTATGTAAATTAGGTAAGCTGTGTCGTAACACCCTTAATCATAATATATTAACCTTAATGGCCCTCTTAGCGTAGTCATTATCATTTATGCTTTTCACATACTCAAACGCATCGTTAATGACTTCACGCTTAAAGGGCCATATAAGGCGTAGATATTAACTAGAATATTTTTTTTTCATTAATTCTTAAATACATCCCAACTGAACAGCCATGAAATTATTCTCAAAGGGAATCTATTGCGTAAATGGTCGTTTAGTTTATTTTTACGAATTGGCATTCGTTTAAAAAACTACTCTTTAGTGGCCCGTGATATATATATATTATCCCTGGGGATAGGGAATTAAGAATACTTCCCACGTATTCCCTGCGTGTCGTAGAAGGCGACTAAAAGGGGAGGGAGCGGGGGGCTGGAAATCCTCCCCTCTCGTTTTTTTTTTTTTTAATTTTCCAAAAGAAGGAACAGAGAAGGGGGCCAGGTGAGGATATTCCCTCAGAGGTCCAGTCCTCTGTTCTTAACGCTAGTTCGCTAACGCGGGAAATGGTGAATAGTTTGAAAAAGAAAAATATATATATATATATATATATATATATATATATATATATATATATATATATATATATATATATATATATATATATGATTTGGACAACCCCTGAAAGATTAAGAAGTAGTGTGTAGATTGCCCGATCGGGACAGATATATGATGGATGTGGGATCTCGAGAGAACCAGAGCGGTAATTGGCCAATCAGAGGCGGCCCTTGGGGGTGAGGAAGGGCGAGATTTGGAGTGAAGGGCTGTTGACGGGAAGAGCAGGAGAAGGTGCGTGAAGGAGTGAGGCACATGAAGGGTTTTCCTCGTAGTAGTGTTGGTCACCGGCAGGGGCCGGACAGAGCCAGCAAAGAGGGTTCAAGGCGCCCCTGGATAACCTAACCAAAGACCTTCGTCCCCCAACCCATACACCAGGTGGCTTTCCCTGTGTTACTCTGCTCTTGCACGACTCTCTCATTCTCGTCTGTCATTACTGGATAACCTGCACGTGAGAACTTCCCTCCTTTCTTCCAATCCTCCTCGTAGTTTGGGAGACCAGAGGACACTCTCTCTCTCTCTCTCTTCTCTCTCTCTCTCTCTCTCTCTCTCTCTCTCTCTCTCTCTCTCATTTCGTCTGTCATTACTGGATAAGATAAGCTTCACGCGAGAACTTCCTCCCTCCCTCCATCTCTCCAGCCCCCCTCGTAGTTAGAGAGAGCAGAGGATTCTCTCTCTCTCTCTCTCTCTCTCTCTCTCTCTCTCTCTCTCTCTCTCTCGCCATGATCCCTGGGGGGGGGGGGGGGAACCTCGTCATACAGAGGCTGTGAGTACAATGGTCTTCCCTCCCTAGTGACGAAGGGGGGATTCGCCCACCCCCTCCCAGACTCTCATATTTGCATCTCTCGCCGATGCATCACGTTATGGTCTTGTGATGATAAGGGGCTGACGTTGTCGCGTCGGGGTTTATCGACGTCATTCGCTCGTGCGTCTTGACGTAAAGTCCTCGTAGCAAGAAGTCGTGTTGTGTTCGTTCATCATGCGTTCGGCATGAGCCTGTGTGCTGTCATGCCTTTATTCATCCGTCGTTTCTCACGTGAACGTTCATGCTTCTCATGCATGATCTTTAGGTGTTGGACATGAGAACCGTTGACGTATGGTGGGGGTCAGCCATGAGTGCCACTAACGTATGATGGGGTCAACCATTAGAGCCACTAACGTATGATGGGGTCAACCATTAGAGCCACTAACGTATGATGGGGTCAACCATTAGAGCCACTAACGTATGATGGGGTCAACCATTAGAGCCACTAACGTATGATGGGGTCAACCATTAGAGCCACTAACGTATGATGGGGTCAACCATTAGAGCCACTAACGTATGATGGGGTCAACCATTAGAGCCACTAACGTATGATAGGGTCAGCACATTACGTTATGCAGTCTGTTTGTCACGTGGATGTTTGACTTTGCTGCAGAAGCCTTTTTAGAGTGTGGAAGTCGCTGGTGTGGGGTCTAGCTGAGGACAAGAATGTTGAAGGTCACTGAGTGCTTGTTACATATAGATAACTGTGCTGTGCTAGACGACAGAGGGATGAGTATTTATGGTACCGTGTGTGTGTGTGTGTGTGTGTGTGTGTGTGTGTGTGTGTTGAGAAAGCGTTAAAAAAACATCCTTTACAACTTTTAAGAGGATCTGTGTGTTCGTAATTACAGATTTTTACTATACGGGAAGAGAGTTATGTACTCTACGGAGAGGGAGTTTTGCATAGGTGAGGGGCCCCATCTCTTGGACATTCTCTATTATCATAGAACGTACTGAACTTCTGTTTGTTTCCTGTATTGGTCATGCCCTCACTCAGGTTTATTCCTCACGTCCGTGTGTGTGTGTGTGTGTGTGTGTTGTGTGTGTTGTGTGTGTGTGTGACGAAGTGGCTGCGTCAAAGAGTCAAGACAGTATTTACGAGAGAGGAGCTTGAAGGTCAGCGTAAGAGAGGCTTAAAATTTAAGTGAGTTCTGGCTTCGAGAACGATTCTAGTGTCGTGGGAGGAGGAGAAAGAGTGTGGTGACAGCCGTGAGTGGTGTTGGAAAGGTAGGGAGCAGGTGTGGGGTTATTAATGCGGTAGATGGAGAGTACATTATATAGGTCAGGTGGTTTAGGGGTGGAGGTCACTTGTGAGGTGTACGAGTGAGATTTTTACTTGGTGGAAAAAGGATTTGACCACTTACCCTAGATGAGAATCGACCCTAGTCAAGGGTTGACGTGTACCACTCGCCTCATTATGAGTAACTGTGATTATCCGTTCTGAGTTTTGGCCACTAGAAGGGGCTAGCGCGTAGCAATCCCCGCACTACGGGGATTTTACGACCCTAGCAAGCGACGGTATTATTTACAGGTATGAGGGCGTGTCATTTGACCTGACACCCCTATGGGTTGGGTCGAAGGCCCGGCCATGGAACTCAAGGGGTTAACTGTCATTGATATGGTCATTAAGACAGAGCATACCATAGATTTAAAGGAATGGTTGGGAAACGATTAGCCAATCAGGGGCTGTCACCCGGAAGACTCGTTTTCCCCTTAGCGAGGGAAACTTATAATTACCTTGTTATAGACTTCGTTGTGACTAGGACCCCGGTGGAGGGTGTTTATGTGGTAGGAGGGGAAAAGGGGGTAGGATTCGTAAGACATCCTCAGGAGACGTAGATTATCCGATGGGTCATCCAGGGGGTAAGCGATCGTGAGGGAGGTGTAGACGTAATCTCGCCCTCCAACACCAGCACTCATACAAGTGTGAGGGAGCACACACACACACACACACACACACACGTGACGATCCACAGCTGTTAACCTGGTGCGTTAATGTGTGTGTGTGTGTGTGTGTGTGTGTGTGTGTGTGTGTGTGCGATTACCAGACGTGAAATTCTACGAAATGTTAAGAAAGATTTTAAGAGAAGTTTAACTGACGAACATCATCAACATTCGTTGCGTTGAAACCTTCGAACTGTGTTTCTATCTTCTCATTACAACTGTACCAACCATATCACCGAAGGTGGAATTAAGGCCTCATTGCAGCTGTTGTGATGAACACTTTTTTCGAATGGGGTTAAGATATCAATTATAGATTGCGATGAACACGTGAATGGGAGTTACCATCACCCATGATTTGATGAGTTCATCGATTGAATGGGGGGGTCAGACCTGCTTTTTTGATATTAAGATGCGATTCACACCATCGCCCCACTCTTGGTCGATAGTCCTCCAAGCTTTCGACATATTTTCGTCACTTTATCTAAAAGTGATTTACACCAGTATATCCTTTTTAGGTGGTGGTTCTTTACCTGGCATTAGATTGACTTACTTCTGTCGATTGGCAGTTTAAAGGAAGTCATTTGTTTACCAGATGGAGTCCTAGCTACGTCTCTTCGTTGTATATCAACTGACTTATATTTCTCTCTTGCATCTCCCTTGATTATTACACGAAAGTGCACTTGTGAACTTATCGTGTTTCATTTTCCCCGTGGACTCATAGGAATATATATATATATATATATATATATATATATATATATATATATATATATATATATATAATATATTTGTGTGTGTGTGCGCATAATGCGTAGCTATCAAAAGTTTACGAGTTCCATTGAGCATATCACCTAAACATTTTGTCAATTCGGGGCTGAACTCTGACCCGCGGGAAGTATGTAGTTAATTGAAACCTGGTCCACAGTGAGCGAGGGTTCATGATCCGTCTCGAATCCACGAACGACACTGGACCATTACTGACCCGTCGTTGTCCAGGCATTTATTGCTGGCTGAGACCACGTAATTCTCGTCTGGATTGAGTCTCCCTCAGTGGGGTATCCCCTTTACTTGTGTCATTCCCCCGTTTTTTGACAAATTTGTCTCATGCGGTATTACAGATAAATGATTCGTTGCTGGAAGCTTTAAGATATAAAAGAATCCTTAATGTCAAAAGAGAATTATGAGTTTATCTTTGGTTCAAAATCAAAGCGTATTTTATTTATTTGGTATGATTTTGTGATAGTTACCTCAGAGAGCTTCTGAAATTATCACCCTAGTAGTTAATGGTAAGTAATATGAATTAGAAACTGTATTGATGATGTCACACCTCATGAAATGTTTAAAGACAGACCTTTGTTAAGAGAAATAGAACTGGATGGTATTTCAAGTGTCCATGTTTTATCCTATCCCATGTTAACGTTACTGTCTTGGTGTAAGATGAAGAATGTTTATCCTTCTCTGTATCCCACTTGTAGTGCACACCATTTTGGATATTATGCTCTGGGTTATTTTTACCTGATCTACAACGGTCTGGTCTGAGTTGAAGCGGTCTTACCTTAGGGGATCGTACCGTCGTGCTCAAGGGTCGCACCGTCGTGCTCAAGGGTCGTACCGTCGTGCTCAAGGATCGTACCGCCGTGCTCAAGGATCGTACCGCCGTGCTCAAGGATCGTACCGCCGTGCTCAAGGATCGTACCGTCGTGCTCAAGGGTCGTACCGTCATGATCAAGGGTCGTACCGTCGTGTTCAAGGGTCGTACCTTCGCGCTCAAGTGTCGTATTGTCGTGTTCAAGGGTCGTACCTTCGTGCTCAAGGGCCATACCGTTGTGTTCAAGGGCCATACCGTTGTGCTCAAGGGCCAACCATCGTTACAATTAAACTCTTGAATGTCACTGAACTACAGCATTTACCAGGAGGACGATTGTCAGTCGCAACTACCAATTAGAAAGGCTTTCGACTTCCCCGAACCATACAAGGACCATACATGCCCTTAAGAGCTCGTCTGATGATAGAATTATCCCCAGGAGGTGTTGAAAAACTATCGATTGGTCGTTAAGACTCGGCGTTGACAGCCTTAATGACCCCGCTGCTCCATAGACCTTAAGCCTAAGCAACCAGCCAACCAACCAGCCTTTGATCTAGAGGGATTACATGAGGAGATCTCAACACACACACAACACACACACACACACACACACACATCATGTTCCTCTTTCTCCCCCTACATGTACACCAGTCGGCTTTGGACGTACGTAAAGAGAGGCAATCTAAACTGAAGGACAGTTGAACTTGGTCGACCATCGTATGCAGCTTGTGTGTCGTCGGTGCTGTAGCGATGCGGTGCTTGAGTTATAGATGCTACAAGCTATTTAGAAGCGTCAACATGACTTAGGTTTATAGACGAAGTTGCTTCCGGTAAATTTAGGCAAGCGAATTTTATTTTGCTTTTTTCCTATAGAAGCATTAACATTATTATTGGAGTTTTTCACTAGGATTTTGTTCCCCCCAGAAAGCATGCCATTGCATCAGTTATGAATATAATTACTCGAGTACAATCTTCGAAGAAAGCGCTAGTGCTTTTCCTCTCTCCATGGCTTTGACCGTTGTCTACGGCATCAGGTCAAACTTCAATCCGTTTGAGAAGGTCAGGGAGCATGATAAGGTCGAACAGGAGACGTACAAGAATACGCATCGTATCTGAGATATGCATGACGTAAAACGAGGCTGTTTGGAGCTCTGATGGGTTGGTCTTGAGCGGTCTTGTTAATTACACGAGTTACAGGGCTGGGATGGAGGCTCTAGTGACTGTGTGTGTGTGTGTGTGTGTGTGTGTGTGTGTGTGTGTTGTGATGAGAGCGCTGTGCCCAGAGTTAGGGAGGGCCCGCGGTCTCAATGTATGTTGATTTGATTATCTGGCTTGTAAGAGAAGTGGATTAGTGGGCGTGATGGGCGAAGGCGCTGACTGAACAGGACCCTCAGGGATTGGGATTAAAGGAACATCAGAGGACGGGTATGTGTGTGTGTGTGTGGTGTGTGTGTGTGTGTGTGTAGCAGAGGAGAGGTAATGAATGGTAGGGATAAGAACACGGTTGGCTTTGATGCTGTGAGTTCAGATGCGTCTGAGAGGGTGTTGGTCCAGGTTGTCTGATTACTCTTTTGTGTGTTAGTGGGCTTAAACTAGGCCCCTAAACGAGTCGGTACCTCAGCCTACATGTTCTTTAAGGATGGCAAGACACACCACTTGAAAAAGGAAACACGGGAATCCTGAGCGCTTTCGTGTATTACCACATCTTCAGACAAGTAGTTACAGGTAAACAGAACAGATACGACAGAGTCTCATCTACGTTACTGAAGGGTGCGTGTAGGTCGCGATTTCCAGTGATTTCAAGCGATACTTTTTGGGAAAAAATAGAGTTTGCGAAGGGAGTTAATGAGAATAGCTTGGGAAAGTAATATTTGCCACGAAGTTTGTGTAGAAACATAGTCGGAATACTTTGGTGGGGGAAAGATGTTTGGCGCTTAATTACAGTCGCTCATTTTTTTTGATCGTTTCTTTTGAAGATTTCCTTCACAGTTTTCGAGATGATGTAATATGAAGTTGAGGAATGAAGGATGTATTGTGTTGGTGGGTAGATGAAAAATCAAACTAGGTGATGTATGATGAATAAAACACCAAGGTGGACCAATTTCAAGTAGCCAAAAGATCAATGTGTCTTTAAGCCAACGGGTCGGTACAAGTAGATGTGACTTATATCTTATATCAGAGTTCAGGTATTGTATGATATCCTTTTTTTTTTTTTTAGGTGATTTTATATATAGAGAGAGGTGTCCGGAGGTCACTTATGCAGCGAAAAAGAAAGTAAATACGAGATAATTCGCGTGTTTTATTATCTGTTTGTTGGTAGCTTTTTCACTTTCGTAGTCATGCACTCTATCATGGATTGTTCATGATGTTCATAGTTGTAGGTATACAGCGATGTTCTTATATCTCCGAGTACGAATTGTGTTTGAACAAGTCGTGTGTGTGTGTGTAATTTCGTATTAGTAATGACCTATTTTTCGTGTATGGATGGGATTGTTATATTAATGTGTATGCGTGTGTTGCTGTGTAAGTGTTACAGGAAGAGAGTATTGTGCTCGTGTTGCCCCGTGTGTGTGTGTGTGTGTGTGTGTGTGTGTGTGTGTGTGTGTGAAAGGACTATCCTCCCTCACTACAGGTATATCCAGAAAAATATTCTCCTTCGCTCCTGCCATTTTTCACTATCCCCCTCTGCTACTATTCACGTCACCAGGTCTGTCCTCCAAAAAAATATATATCACCGACGGACACT
>NC_092269.1:5236727-5336727 GCF_036320965.1 Panulirus ornatus
GGTGGTGGACGTGTGTGTAGAGATGGAGATGAGAGATAGAAGAAGAGATGAGATAGATGAGAGATAGAGGGATAGATAGATAGATAGAGATAGAGAGAGGTTACTGCCTCTCTTCATTTCTCTTCCCTTGCAATCCCACTTGGTTTTCTCTTTTTCCACTTCTTCTTCTTCTTCCTCTTCTTCTTCTTCTTCTCTTCTTGTTCTTCTTCTTCCCCCTCCTCCTCCTCCTCCTCTTCCTCGTCTCTTGCTGCTGTTGGGGGAATAGAAGGTGGATTAACTGATGTTTCTCTTGGGTTCAGTGGGAAGTTCTCTCTCCCTCTCTCTCCTCTCTCTCTCTCTCTCTCTCTCTCTCTCTCTCTCTCTCTCCTCTCTCACCCTTTCTCTCCCCGACCTTTCATCTTAATCCCCCCCCCTGCCAAACTTTTCAACTCTTGGTGACTATGACCGTCTCCCTTAATGTGAGATGCCCCAGCCAAGCTCTCTCCAGCCAAGGGTTTGTAAGGGCGACATTAGCTGGTCTCTGAGTGCGTATAGCACCCTTTTCCAGCCCGAGTATGTAAGGGCGATATTAGCTGGTCTCTGAAGTGCGTATAGCACCCTTTTCAAGCCCGAGTTTGTAAGGGCGACATTAGCTGGTCTCTGAAATGCGTATAGCACCCTTTATCCCTGACCCAGTCCGTAAGGTTGATATTACTATAGGTCTGCCAGATTCGTGAAGCACTCTTTTTCAGCCCCATTCCATAAGGGCGATATTGCTGTCCCACCAGGTGCATATAGCACCCTTTCCGACCCCAGTCCAAAAGGGTTGATATTGCAGGTGCTTCGGGCGTGAGGGCAGCCCTCTTTTCAGCCTTGGGCCATAAGGGTGATGTTACCGGCCCTGTGTGTGTGTGTGTGTGAGAGAGAGAGAGAGAGAGAGAGAGAGAGAGAAGAGAGAGAGAGAGAGGAGAGAGAGAGAGAGAGAGAGAGAGATATATCCCTTAAGGTCGGAAATTATAACCTTTTAGGCACGTTCTCCATCTGTGGGTCTTGTCATCCACGCTGAACTAGTCGAGCGTGTAAACATTCCCCCGGAGCGACATGGGGTAAACTTGTATTATCATCAAGAGCGAGACAGCGCTGCCAGGGAATGAAACTGGGCAGGAGCCAGCCAGTACCGCCCCGCCAGGGAGAACGACCCCGGAGGCAAGTAGAAACAGACAGATTGGACTGACTAGAAATAGACGTGTGGGGGTGTGTGTTGTGGGTATGTTGATTGCTCGCTTTCCTGCAGTGTGGCCGTAAGTCCTTTAACATGCGCCGTATTTACGTTTTCTACCCGTTTACAGTTTCTGTTTTCTTATTTCCAGCTATGTTTCTTTTTTTTCTATTCCTTTCTATCTCTATTTTTTTTTTTTATCTCTATATCTTTTGGTCTTAGGCTCGAAGATTGCTAATAACGTACTGTTTTGTTATAGCTGCCATAGGTGAATATAGACCCCTGTATACTGGATCATGTAGGTCTCTCTCTCTTCTGCTGTCTCTCTCTCTCTCTCTCTCTCTCTCTCTCTCTCTCTCTCTCTCTCTCTCTCTCTCTCTCTCTCTAATGTAACGTGGCTTTACATTATCTCCATTCGAGCGCCTTTGGGCGAACAAGCTCTTAATAAGCTTAGATAATTACCTTTTTTACAAGCTTAATGTTGGAGAGACGCATTGTGTTAAAATTCCTCTTAGATAGATAGTATTGTATAGATAGACAGATAGTGTTCTATAGATAGACAGTATTGTATTTCGCTCCGTCCAGTATTTTCCATCAATTCGTATATGCGAGTTGGCTTGAATGTGATCATACATTGAGAAGGGGTTAGACCATTCATTGTCAAATGCCAATTCACTAATTAACCTCAGTATTGATCGAAGCGGCGATTTCAAAATAAGAAGAAAGAAAACCCCGTGTTTGGTTAAATGGGTGATTATAATGGGGCGTGCTTATAGTGCTTGTCGCTTAATTGTGGTATGATTTATCCGGGTCTTGATACACTGCCGTCCACTGGCTCAGGACGAATGAATGTCATTATCGTAATGAGGGTTATTAACTTTCATCGTAATTGTCGTCAACACAGGTGTCAGTTATAGGACAGAGTTCATGTGGGTTATAGCGGTTTGATCCCTTGAGCACGACGGTACGGCACTTGAGCAACGACGGTACGACACTTGAGCAACGACGGTACGACACTTGAGCAACGACGGTACGACACTTGAGCAACGACGGTACGACACTTGAGCAACGACGGTACGACGCTTGAGCAACGACGGTACGACGCTTGAGCAACGACGGTACGACGCTTGAGCAACGACGGTACGACGCTTGAGCAACGACGGTACGACCCTTGAGCACGACGGCCGACCGTGGTATGCTCCCTGAGCACGACGGTACGACCCTTGAACACGACGGAACGACACCCACAAGGACGACGATTACTCCACATTGAACACGACGACGGTACGACTCAGGGTTTGATGGCGTGGTAGTTGAACATGACGGTACGACCCAGGGTTTGATGGCGTGGTAGTTGAGCACGACGGAACGCCCCAGGGTTTGATGGCGTGGTAGTTGAACACGACGGTACGACCCAGGGTTTGATGGCGTGGTAGTTGAACACGACGGTACGACCCAGGGTTTGATGGCGTGGTAGTTAAGCGCGACGGTACGACCCAGGGTTTGATGGCGTGGTAGTAGACCACAACGGAACGACCCAGGGTATGATGGCGTTGTAGCTTCGTCGTGCTAACGAGTTCTCTTCTACCACCCCCGACCGAAAAAGTCGTACAGTCTTACTCAAGGACTCGAACCGTGCCCACTTACGCTAGTTGTCGTATCCGTAACGTCCTGTTCGTAAGGGTAAGGGAAAACACTCGTATTTCAGGCACGCTGCGTTTCCGTTGGGGATATAAACAGATGTTGCGTTTGACGCAGCGTCTACGAAGCTCACCAGAGCATTGCGTCCAGATGTAGTATGATAAGGATGAGCGAAGAAGGTTAGATGGTTGAGAGAGAGAGAGAGAGAGAGAGAGAGAGAGAGAGAGAGAGAGAGAGAGAGAGAGAGAGAGCTATGACTGTCATGTATATAGACAGGTATGGAACATTTGAAGTCAATTATTGGGTTTCCAACCCACGAGTTTATGGCTGAAGTAATTAAAAATTGCGTTTAATTGTTTTGTGAATTGTGCAGATGATGTAGGCATTGTACATAGCGTGTTTATGTGTGTGTGTGTGTGTGTGTGTGTGTGTGTGTGTGTGTGTGGTGTAAACATATATCTCTGGTGTATGCATTTGTTATTGATTCATTTTATATTTGTGCCTATATCAATATGTGTGTGCGAGCCCTTTTCATGCACTATAAACATGTGATTTTTAAGATTAAGTCTACACAATATATATATGTATCCCTGGGGATAGGGGAGAAAGAATACTTCCCACGTATTCCCTGCGTGTCGTAGAAGACGACTAAAAGGGGAGGGAGCGGGGTGCTGGAAATCCTCCCCTCTCGTTTTTTTTTAATTTTTCCAAAAGAGGGAATAGAGAACGAGGCCAGGTGAGGATATTCTCTCAGAGGCCCAGTCCTCTGTTCTTAACGCTACCTCGCTAATGCGGGAAATGGCGAATAGTATGAAAGAAAGAGATATATATGTATATATATATATAATAAGATTATTTACAGGTAAAGAACTTCGTGTTATACTATGTTATTTGAGAGGTCATACAATTTTTCTTTCTAAACAGTTCCTTATATAATGAGATCTTAAATCAACGTCAGATTTCGGATTGAACGCTGCTGAATAGAACCATAAACTTTTTTTGTGTGTGTCCTTTCTAATCTCCCTTACGCCTGAATGGGTCGGGAAAGAATAGTAGGAATGTGAAGCCAGATAACTGAATGGAGACGAAACCCAGTGAATATATCGCGAGATCCAATTCAGATCTGAACGTATTAGCGATTTTTTACCCTGGCTTTCGTTCAAATGAACCACAAACGATGGACGTAAGTCATTTTTTTTTAACTTCTTTTTTCCGGGGATGGCAAAAATTTCGATGCATGTGCGCGTCATTGGGACGACGTCAGATAACACAAGAGATGATGAAGTTTGAGATGCGTCCAAAAAAGAGGCATTAGAATATGAATGAAGTCAGAGCATTGTGAAAATTGTGGCCATAGAGACCAGATATCTCAGAGGAAATAGGGATGTGTGAGATGAGTGTAGCGTTGGGAAAAATAAAAAAAAAAAAGTGTATTAAAAAGTAAGAGAGTATTAGTGTTGGCAGAAGAACGTCAAAATTTGTGGAAATATGTAGTTGGTTGCACAGACTACATATGCCTAAAGTGGGATAAGAAATAATTTCGCGTAAAAAAAAAAAAAGCCAAATGATTTCTTCTATCAACACGATTGCAAAATAGCTATGAAGGACATTGTTTACTTGACATGCCAATTTAGAACTCGGAGAAAAACCGAAATGACAGAAGGAAAAAAGAGAGGAAGAAAATCGACTTAGCAAGTGGCAGAACACAGATGTGGCCCGACCTGGACGTATATATATTAATGAGTTTTTTGAGATAACACATGGTAGGAGGAGAGGAACGGACGAAAGCGGGATCTTAAAACGAAGGTTTATGAATACGTAATCTGGACGAATCAGTTGGTCCAGGGGAGGGGTCCACTTTTCAGCCACTGGATATTAAAAGGAGTGAGCTGAATAGAGATAGCAGCTCCCCCCCGAAGATAGGATGAAGAACAGTTCTTAAATGGAGAATAGCATAGGTGAATATCACAAGATTCTGTGTTCTTTTGTTCTCGCTGATATTCACAAGATAGTTGTAAGAAACGGGAGATGGGGTTCTCCACACTGGTGTTCTCCGCCAGTGCAAAGAGGTGGGGATGAGATGAGCCAAGAACGAATGAGAGATGGGGACGGTAAATCTGGACTGGTTTCCACTGGAAATAAATCCAGTGACACGAACACTGAAGATCCTTTAGTAACGTTTATGGAAGAAACCCGAGACTAGCCCAGTAGGTCTGGGTCATGTTAGCCCGCGGTAAACTTTTAGATAAAGTTCCGCGCGAACTTTAGTACAGATTAGGTTAGCGGGACTTTACGACTTGTGCAGACTGGTAGAATTCAAGTTACTAGTAGAGTTCAAGTTAGAGGGACTTATATATGCTAGTATACTTCAAGTTACTAGTAGAGTTCAAGTAAGAGGGACTTATATATGCTAGTATACTTCAAGTTACTAGTAGAGTTCAAGTTAGAGGGACTTATTTATGCTAGTATACTTCAGTTACTAGTAGAGTTCAAGTTAGAGGGACTTATATATGCTAGTATACCTCGAGTTACTAGTAGAGTTCAAGTTAGAGGGACTTATATATGCTAGTATACTTCAAGTTACTAGTAGAGTTCAAGTTAGAGGGACTTATTTATGCTAGTATACTTCAAGTTACTAGTAGGGAACATTGAGGCTATTTCGGACAAGTGAGTAAAGAGTTGGCGAACCAATAGAAAACGGTGAGGTGTAATGAACCTTGAATGAAATCGAATCACTAGGTTTATATAAATCTTCATCATATACGTATGGAAACGTAGGAAAATTATCAAAAAACGGAAATACATTATAGCAATGCTTAATTGACATAGACTATTGGAAGGAACAAGTAAGCCCTACCTTGTTAGTTCAGTGATAGAACACGTGTTAAGATGAACTAATAGAATGGCAGAGAATGTTTCGAGATAAGTTGTAGCGGTGTGTTATAAAACGCTATGGCGAATTAAGCACAGATTTAGCCGCTAGAAATAGCGTTCTCGTGGGAAGTTAGTGGCACTCAGGGATGGAGAATATAGCGACAAGTCCATATAAAGTGGTAGGTAAAACAGACCCTGAGAATTTTTTCAAGACAAATCCTTGTTATTTTGGTGCATTACACTTCCTCAGAAAACGAGATGTTCATTCAAAGGAAAGTCTGTATATGTTAGACGCTTTAGTCTTAGATAGAAAACGAGATGTTAGTTCAGAGGAGATCTTATGTTTGTTTAAATACATTACACGTAAGGAGAAAACGAGATGTTGGTTTAAAGGAAATCTTGTGTTTAAATACATTACACGTAAGGAGAAAACGAGATGTTAGTTCAGAGGAAGTCATGTATAGCATAGAAAACGGTGTTTGGTATGGTCAAGAATCTATTGCAGTATTTGTCCCCCCTCAAAGTCCTTGGTCGTCACATACCCAGTAATGGCTAGAGATGATGTGAATCGACTCATATCAGGGTTGAGAAATTGATATGAATCAACATGTTGGTTATCATGACATTAGTAACCTCATAAGTGGAAAACACTGTCGATGTGTTTCCCCCAGATCATAAGTTTACCCTGAGTTTTTGTAACTCGAGTGGGAGAGGCGAGGTGGGTTCGAGGGGGCCCCATGCGTGTCCCCCTTTTTTTTTTTTTGGGGCGGGTGGTGTGTTTGTTTTTGGGTCCCATCTGCTCATTTACCGTTTAAAAACGCTGCCGGTTTTTCCCCTCTCTCTCTTTCTTTTCTCTCTCTCCCTTTTTCCTCCCCTTTTTCTCCTTGGGAAAAAGGTATTTTTTAATTTTTCTTTCTTTCAAGGGGAACCGGGTTTGTTTTCAAAGTTGTAGTGTGTGGGGGCCCTTTTGTAAAAGTTAATATTTCTTTTTTTTTTTCAAGGGTGGGAAACCTGGGGTTAACCCCCCCTTTTTTTAAAAAAAGGGCCAAAGACTTTTCCCCAAAAAAAAAAAAAACGGGCCAGTTTTCGTTCCATTTTACCCGGGTTTAAAAAAAAGTGTTTCATTTTTCCCCTTTTTTGGTTAAGTGGGGGAAGGCTCCTTCCCCCCCAAAACGCCCGGGGGCCCCCAGGTTGAGGTTGCCGCCTGCCCTGAAAGGTTTCGGGAGGGTTTCCCCCCGGGGTTGGGCTGGTTCGTACCTTGTGGTTACCGTGCTCAAAGGTCGTGCCGTCGTGCTCAAGGGTCGTGCCGTCGTCCTCAAGGGTCGTACCGTCGTGCTCAAGGGTCGTACCGTCGTGCTCAAGGGTCGTACCGTTGTGCTTAAGGGTCGTACCGTCGTGCTCAAGGGTCGTACCGTCGTGCCCAAGGGTCGTACCGTCGTGCCCAAGAATTATACCGTCGTGCTCAAGGGTCGTACCGTCGTGCTCAAGGATCTCACTTTAGTGCTTTAAGGGTCGTAAACTCATGCTCAAGGGTCGTACCGTCGTGCTCAATAATCTCACTTTAGTGCTTTAAGGGTCGTAAACTCATGCTCAAGGGTCGTGCGTCGTGCTCAAGGTCGTCGCGTGTGGTCGTACCGTCGTGCTCAAGGGTCGTACCGTCGTGCTCAAGGGTCGTACCGTGTGCTAAGGGTCGTACGGTCGTGCCAAGGGTCGTACCGTCGTGCCCAAGGATTATACCGTCGTGCTCAAGGGTCGCACCGTCGTGCTCAATGATCTCACTTTAGTGCTTTAAGGGTCGTAAACTCATGCTCAAGGGTCGTGCTGTCGTGCTAAGGGTTGTACCGTCGTGCTCAAGGGTCGTACCGTCGTGCTCTCAGGGACTTAGGAGAACACCGTGCCACACACGGAAGTCCTAGGACAAAATTCATTTCTTACCACGCACCAACCACACGGGTCGAATGAGGTGAACCAGCTTCATACATGGTTAAGGTAATTCGAGACGTTTGTGTGGGTTTAAACGACTGGGGTCCGCGTCTGCAGATAATGCCAGGGCTATTAGGATAAGTGTGAGAAATTTTGTTCTTGGCCAACTGATTTCATCTTTTTCTGGCCACTATTTGTTAAACTATTTTTCTTTTTACTTGGCCTACAAGCTATTAAACCATATATTTTTTCCCCCTGGCCCACAGGCTATTAGACCGTATTTTTTTTTCCTGGTTCACAAGTTATTAACCAATTTTTTCAGGCCAGTGGTCTATTGAAAGCTATTCCTGTCCCACAGTCTGTAGAAACTGATTCTCCTGGGAAACATCATGTTTCAACTTGAAGACATTAACTTTCCCATTCATTAACCCGCATCGCCGTAACTTTCCCATTAATCAACCCGCATCGCCGTAACTTTTCAAGTTTCTCTGTGACTTACGCTAAACTTGAGGCTGAATTATGTACAGACGTGTGCCCAGTTTGCCTGCCTACGTCGAAGTCCCCCCCCAAAAAAAAACTGCAGATTAGAAAGAAAATGAAATTACGCGCATCTGCTTACTTTTCATTTTGCATTTTCTACGTGCCATGTCAATGTTAGAAGTGTAATTTCAGTATGATGTCAGTTATTTTCATCTTTGACTGACAGAAATGTGACGTTTGTATATTCCTCATCGTTTATGAAGCCATTGGGAAAAACCTACTTAGACTTGCGTATATTTTTCATGGACGTATTTGTGAATATGTGTTGCGGGACCGCACTTGCAAGTGGTGACACTGTGAGATAAAGTCGCCCTTCGGTGAGGCTTTATCTTCGCTAGTGGAAGGAAAGGAGTACAGTGCCATTGTGAACCTACTTGCTCCGGTGGAATCCAACCAACACTTCCCTGCTCCTGTGTGGAGCGCAGCCTTGAAGTTCTAGAAACGACCCATTCAAAAGAGTCTTGGAGTTGTATGATGATATTCTTCACTATGTTAAGGTAGACTTATCATTTAATATCTTTAATTAACTTGTTTTTCATTTCCACTCCTATGACTTGCATACTGTATCAGTGATGGCTCGGTGTAGTGTTATTTAAGTAGTTCCTTATACGAAGATTATTGTAAAATAACTTAGATTTATATTCACACTGAACACGTAGCTTACACACCCTTATTCTACAGAAGCAAATGCACTCCACTCCTCCTCCTCCTCCTCCTCTGTTTATCTTCCTTCTCTTTTATCCACCTCAGGAATTTCAGCACCTGTGTCCCTGTCCACTCTCGACTTTCCCCCTGTCCAGCCTCGCACTTTCTCTCTGCTATCCTCCTCTAATGCAAGAGGTAGAGTGGATTCTAATGCCTTACCCTAGCCTCCACGTATATCCCATATTCTCTATATTCTATGTATTCTGTATTTGTATTTGATGCTGTACAAGGATTTTTGTCCCTGTATTCTTTTTTTCACATGTCATTCACATTGCTCTTTATTTTCCAATCCACTTGTTATTCACTCATTTGTATTCCAGTTGTCTCTGTTACGCCTCTTAAGTGTGGGCATCGCGTGTAATTTCCTTAACTTTCCTATAATGACAACGTCACAGGAGACTTTTGTTAAATGTTTTCACCATTGTGATCTATTCCCATTGCTCTCTCTGTACTTTCACACTTGTCGCCCTTTCTTAAGTCCTTTCCAAGGGAAAGATTCAGTCGCAACAAGGCGCTATCAATACGTATATCCAGAAAGTGGAGTGGGGGTCTTACACCGCTTCTTTCATGTCCGTTTTACTTCATTCTCTACAGCCCACACCTACTTCCCTCAACTTTATTAATGCCTTGGTTCCCCCAGGAGCTCTCTCAGTATTTCTGAGAGTGTATGATCTGTGCTTCACTCTAGATGTGTTGGTGAATTTGTTGAAGTGTGCTGACCACTCATTCATGTTTCCTGCCTACCCTTTGTGTTGTCTGACAGCCTCGTGTTTATCACAGACGTGTGCTGTCCAAGTCTGTGTACCCAAGTGTCAGTTCCTTATCATAAAGTTCTTCTTTGATAAACTTGTCAGAATGGCCTCATACGATATATTATTCAAATCCTCATACCCTAGTAGCCTCTTGAAGGTCTGGAATTATCATACAAAACACCATTTTTTTCGTGTCTGTTCCATGTAGATTATGTATCAGTTTGCGCCGAGAATTGATTTGAATATGATGTTTTGCTGTGGGATTTTGTGTTCTCATGTCTCTTCATGGATAACCCCATCTTCCTTCGACGCCTTGGTGCGCGCCCAAAGTCTGTTTTCATCGTCTTTCGCCAGTGTATTACAGTCAGTGACCGTCTAGGAGGCTAGTGTGTTGTCCCAAGCACTGGTGACGAAATTATACGTACCGGCAACGCACTGTGTGTGTATCCTGTGCAGTATGAGTCAACACAGCCTCGTGAAGATAAACTTCAATGAGCAGTTAGCTATTGTTAGATGTTGTTCTTAGCTCTGACAAGGGTGTTTCTGACTCACTAACAGTAATCTTAGTGGAGGCTTGAATTGCTCCCAACCGTATCTGATTCCTTGTAGACGTAATATATATATATATATCTTTCTTTCTTTCAAACTATTCGCCATTTCCCGCGTTAGCGAGGTAGCGTTAAGAACAGAGGACTGGGCCTTTGAGGGAATATCCTCACCTGGCCCCCTTCTCTGTTCCTTCTTTTGGAAAATTTAAAAAAAAAAAAAACGAGAGGGGAGGATTTCCAGCCCCCCGCTCCCTCCCCTTTTAGTCGCCTTCTACGACACGCAGGGAATACGTGGGAAGTATTCTTAATCCCCTATCCCCAGGGATATATACATATATATATTATATATATATATATATATATATATATATATATATATATATATATATATATTATATATATATATTATATATTTCATCATCGTACTGAGAGGAAGAACTGTTTACCTGGAAGCAGTGTTGTGGGTATACTTCACTGAACCCTAAACAAAAGCCGTACAGTCATATTCTTTTGAAATAAGACTTTTTTTTTTATATATTACATTGGAACTCAGGAAGATGGAGTATACCTTAGATATAAAAAAAGGAATCCATGATTGAAATAGGAAATAATGAATTACGCGCGTTTCTGTTTTCATTAAATTTCTTTTTAAAAGTCACATAGTCGCCAGCACGTCATCCTGCGCTCCCTCACTGGTGGGAGCGTAGGGTTGATGTCGGGTCAACCCGCAACACGGGCTCTGAGGTGGACTCTCCCTCTGTGTATGCATCTTGTACGACCCCCTCCCAGGCTGCAGGGAGACATGACACGAGTGTTGAAAAGAAAAAGAGAGAGAAGAGAAAGAGAAAGAGTGTGTGTGTGTGTGAGAGAGAGAGAGAGAGAGAGAGAGAGAGAGAGAGAGAGAGGTTTTAGGGTGCAGTAGTTTGTTTATGTCTCGTCAAACTGACTGTTGTATTTCTCTCTTGTGTCTCCCCTGATGATGTGATTATTACACGAAAGTGCACTTGGGAACTTTTCGTGTTTCATTTTCCCCGTGGACTCATAGGAATATATATATATATATGATGCTTGTGACGAAGTCGGTCTCTTGTGTTCTGTGAGTGTTGGTTGTGCTTCGTCTCTCTCTCTCTCTCTCTCTCTCTCTCTCTCTCTCTCTCTCTCTCTCTCTCTCTCTCTCTCTCTCTCTCCCCCCCCAAGCGTCACAGGACCCACCCTCCCATAAGGGTAGGCGTGCGTCACCAGGCACAGACGTGGCTGACGTGCAGTAAGCGGAACCCCTTCCTCTTTTGAATTCTCCGTCGCCACAGTTCTCCTTGACAGTGTGTGTGTGTGTGTGTGTGTGTGTGTGTGTGTGTGTGCCTCCTGCGCAGCTAAGGCTTTGCCCACACCAACACGACGATATTTTTCCCCAACTCTGTCGCTTGCTTTTCCATTCTCTACCCACAACCCTCTATCCCATTTTGACTCGCTCTTTCCATCCCTTTCCTGGCACGGGACAAGCTCCTATCCCATCCTATCACCCTTTTCCTATCCCCCTCCACGACTCGCTCCACTCTCCCATTCCACCTCAACTGGATTCTCTTATTCTCTTTTCCATCTCTCCTTTCAGTCACCTCACTCCATTCCATTTCGTGGCTTCTTCCGTCTTGCTTTTGTTTTGCTTCCTTCTGGCTCCCTCCTTCTTCTTCTTCTTCTTCTCCCCAAGGCCTCCATCCCTTGTATCCGCACCTTCTCTCCCCTTTTCCTCTATTCATGCTCTTCCTTTCTCTCACCCTCTTCCTCCTCTCTCTCTCTTTCCGTCCCTCTCTCCCGCCACTCACCCCTGGCAAACCCCAAAAAATCATCAGAGTCCGTTTCCTGTGGTCATAAATTCCACTTTATTGATTGTTGGTTCCTGGTTCCCATCCATCCATCGCCCCCCTCTTGAAACTCCCACTCCCCCCCAACTCCCTCTCCCTTCCTGTCTCCCTTCTCCCCGTCGTCCCATTCTCCCCCGGGGCGGGGCGTCGGCCATTATCACCCCAGATTTTAAGTTCCTCCCTCCCTCCTCCCTCCCTCACCTCACTCCCTCACCCTTTAGTAATAAGACTTTTGCAGGAAACTGAATTCTGTCCTTCTTTCGACAGCATGGACGGGGCGGACCTGTGCTTCGAGATCGTCAAGCGTGCGATGTCTGGCTTCGTCTACAGCGAGGCAGTGGCCAGGTAAGGTGCTCCAGGGGTCAGAGGGGCAGGGGGGGTTTGAAGGATGTGTCACGAGGCTTTCTTCCTCCTCCTCAGGTAACGAGGGGGATCGAGGTAGTTTGTTGTTAAGAGGGACACAACTTTCGAGCGAGCGGGGTGTGAGTGGGTCTACCAGTCTTGTTAAGTTGTGGCCCTGGATGATAGATAAAGATAGAAGATAGATGTAGATAGAGTCTACACAGTCGTTGTTAAGTGTGTGGCCCTGGGACTGATAGATAGATAGATAGATAGATAGATAGATAGATAGAGAGTCACGTCAGTGGTCTGGAAAGAAGAGATAGATAGAGAGAGAGAGAGAGAGGAGAGAGAGAGAGAGAGAGAGAGAGATCTTAGCACCCTCAGAGGGACTTCATGGAATATCCATTATCATTGTTTTGGTTTGGGATGTCGTCTCCCAAGCCAAAGTCGAATCCCCCCCCTCCCTTTTTTATACCCCAATCCTCAGAGGTATAGATGTTTAGGGGGGATTATTTTTTACAACTTTGCGACATGGCGAAGTCTTTGTCCAGACGAAAATTGAAAAAAACAAATTGAGAGTATAATAGTGATAATCATTAAATAATATATATAGGTCTTGTTTCAAATTAGTTTTATGACACAAAAGTAACTTCTTGGTCGTATTAGTTTGAGGTTTGCATATTTGAGTGCTTGTCTCTCCTTTATATGTAGTTAAACACTATGAATTGAAACGCCAACAGACCACTGGGGGCCTAACGAGGCTGTTTAGTGAGAGTGGAAGAGAACAGTGATTCATAGGTTAGTGTAGCTGAAGTATGAAAGACCGATTTTCTCAGAGAAATACCAATATGGAAGATTGATTTCGTATGTCAGTTAAGAGTCTGTCTGTCTGTCTGTCCTGTCCCGTCTTCTTCTTCTGTCTGTCTGTCTCTCTCTCTCTCTCTCTCTCTCTCTCATTCTCTCTTTGAAGTTATTCTTTGAATAATAGGATTTTCAATTAGGTTAGGCAGTTCACTGGGGTGTTCACGTAACAATTTCTTGACGTCTATAAATTAACTGAGAGTTGTCTAAGTAAAGTAACGACACAACGATATATTGACAGTTTAAACGACCATTATCGCCCCATGTGAAAGTGCTCAGCCAGTGCCGTCTCTGGAATTTTTTTAAAAAGCTGATAAACGCATTTGGATTTTTCTCAAAGCTAATAGAAAAATGGATGCTCATTGCTATATCATGAAAGCGTTGATTTTAATTGGTGTGTAACCCGTACTATTATATTTATGAACACTGGCCCTAGAATCGTCCGGAACACTAGCGACACTGGGAAATGTATGGTGATAGAATTTATTATATATTAAACAAGGTCTGATATTAAAGGATTAATGATGATTACCGTAAAAGTAAATGTTTATCCTCAAGGAATCAAATTCTAGATTGTTTTTCGAGATAGATTGCATCTTTAAGTAGTTTTCTAAATACATTGTATTTGATGGGCTAACTAATTTAGTAGTTTTGTAAATTATTCTTTAAGTAGTTTTTGTAAGACTTTATATGACTATGCTTTGTAAGATGTATTTCACTTGTTTTGTGAGGTTTATTTCTCTTTTACGCAGTTTTCTGTGAGAGAATTTGTATGATTAGAATATTTTCAGACGGTATACATGAGTAGTTTTGCACGTTGGAATGCATTCGTGGTTTTGTTAAATATTGTGTGCACTCGAGATATTTTTCGTAGGGTTCAGAGATGATTGTAACAACAGCCACATTGTCTCCTTTTTTTTTTTTTTTCAGTTGTCATTAGTTTCTAGAACAGGTCTTCGAACGACTTCAAGTTGTATGTATGATGGGAACATGTATTACGAGAGGGCATGGAGTGGGTCGTGTGTAGAGAGTTGCCCTCCTTATGTACGCAGAGAGAGAGAGAGAGAGAGAGAGAGAGAGAGAGAGAGAGAGAGAGAGAGAGAGAGAGAGAGAGAGAGATTGCTTGAGGAACGAGGCTTTGAGGAAGGGGGGAAGCAAATCTGTGGTAGCTTGCGTGGCGTGTTGTGGTAAAAGAAAGACCGCATCGTATTTATAGCCAGGCCAAAAGAGCTTTTACAGCCAAGCTCTTATATATTGGGTAATTTATGGCTTATTGTTTTTTTTTGGGGTGGGACGAATTGGGATATATACAGGAGGATTTACGGGATGGTATTCTGTGTGTTTTATATGCCTGTTTACGTATGTTGTTCCTTTGTATGTGCAAGTATGCTTGCTTGTCTGGTTCTTGTGGGTTTGTGTATTCATGTATGTTTGCCTTTGTTTGCGTGTGTGTTGATATGTGTTAGATATTAACATGTGTATTTTATCATTTTCTGTGTTTTGTGTGTACTTGTATATGTACATATTTATGTGTACAAATGTACGTATTTATGAATTTCATGTCTGTAGATAGCTCACATGTACCAAAGAAAGTGTTAACCCCCGTATATAAGGGTGGAAGTCAGTGTAATAAGAGTGTGTAAGACACCCTCCTGGTTGCCCCTTCAGTAGACCACAAGGGGACATTGTTGATGTGGCTATCTCAGATAGATCACCGTAGAGTACATTCATAAATATAGTACATTCATGAATATGAATGTACTATTCTTTCCCTCCGTCAGTGGATTACAGAATTGCTTTGACTACTGAAAATATAATGATAATACTGAAGGAACAGGAGGAGGAGAAGTCAAGCGGGGAGTTTCATCCTCCTCGAAGCCTCAGGCTGGGGTGTGTCAATGTGCGTGGATGTAAACCTCGAGAAGAAGAAGAGGGGAGAGATAGGTAGCATGTTTAGGGAAGGAACCTGGATGCTCTGGCTCTGAGTGAAACAAAGGTAAAGGGGAAGAATGGATTGGAAGTGTCTTAGGAGTATAGTCAGGGGTTGGTGAGAGGACAAGAGCTAAGGAAGGAGTAGCACTCTTCTTGAAGCAGAAGTTGTGGGAGTGTGCGAAAGAGTGTAAGGAAGTAAATTCTAGGCTGATGTGGGTATGAATGAAAGTGGATGTTGAGTGATGGGTGATGGATGCTCATGTACTTGGTCATGAGAGGTTTTTGAATTACCCTTTTTTTTTCCTCAAATCTTTACTCTGCCGACCCAGCCAGTATTCTGCTTTATTTTGGGAGTTAATTACAATGAAACACCATCCTCGCCTTCTTACCACCTGAGATCCCTCGTCCCATAGTTGATGTTCAGCGCAACAACCACAGTCTAATTGTCGTATACACAGACAACTGAGTGAATGATTATTCAGAATCCTCTTTGTCCACAAACCTCTTCCCTCACATTACAATGTCCCCAATGTCCTCTTCCCCTCACACTAATCCTAGTCTCGCTCCTTCGCAGCCACTACATGCGCCAGATCCTGGAAGCTCTGTTATACTGTCACGAGAACGACATTATCCACCGAGACATCAAGCCCCACTGTGTCCTGCTGGCCTGCAAGGAGAACAGCGCTCCGGTCAAGCTGGGTGGCTTCGGGGTGGCTATCCAGCTACAGGACGGAGAGCTTGTCAACGGAGGTACGGTATTCTGAGTGTTCCTTTATCCACCATAGGGCGGGTACGATGGCTCTCGTTTTGGTTTTCAATACGTACGATATCCGTTTTGGGTTATCTACTGGGGTAATGGTAGGTCTTTCTTTTTGTGTTTGTTTATCATGGGTTCTGATCTCTGTATTTTTGGGTTGGCTGTGGGTTACCGTAGCTCTCTCTCTCTCTCTCTCTCTCTCTCTCTCTCTCTCTCTCTCTCTCTCTCTCTCTCTCTAGTTTTAATGCACAGTAACTTCTTATTTGGTTTATAATGAGAGGAAGTGGTTAGGTTAGGTTAATTTGGTTTATTTTAGGGGGGGTTGTTACGACTGTGCCCCCCTATTGGTTTATTTAAGGGTTAAGATTACCCCCCTTTTATTGTAGTTTGGTTCATTACAGGAGTACAGTAGATCTCTCTCTCTCTCTCTCTCTCTCTCTCTCTCTCTCCTCTCTCTCTCTAAGGTCAAAGGTCATGCCATTACACTCGGAGGGTAGTAACGTCGTGCTTCAAGGGGTCGTACCTTCGCTTCCTGTCTAACCACTTCCTGAGTTTTGGTAGCATGGTTGATGGTGCGGTCTTACGCTACATCTCACGTAGGGAGAAACACCCTTTAGCTTGGCTGTAGGGCACTGGCGCCCTTCCTGTTATCAGCTACCATCAGATCTCAGCCCGCTTGTGGTAGATAAGCCATCTTCCGTCCACCATTTACGGACACAAGGGCTACCCGAAGTACGCGTTCAAGTTTTGGTCCCTCAGGTTGATGTACGCGTTCTCTAGATCTCTTTTTCCGTTCAAGCGACCTGGGGCGTTCATCCTGTGGAAGACTTCCATGTGTTAAGTGACCCGTTTGCCTTGCTTGCTGTTCATGGCGAAGAAATGCTTGCTCCAAGCATTGTAATAGTCAGGGCTTTTAAAGTTTCTAGATATATTGTTCATGCTTAAGATAAGAATTCTGAATAGCGATTAGGTTGTAGAGGTTAACATACAAGTTCAACAAGATCAAACAAGGTGTATAAAGCACCCCTCCCCCCTCCTCTTATTCTATACACAACAGAATACATTTTCCCTTTTTCATGAATTTTGTATTGAGTGAATATGTTTGTAGGACTCCCCCTTTTTTGGGGGGGCTATTGTTGAAAAGAAGTATGTTGTCTTTTATTCAGGAGGAGCTGAATATTGCTACCCATTGTTCTACCAACGGGGAAATTCTCGACTTCCTCTTATTTGAAAGAGGAGGAAAAAATGTTGCATTGTAGTATGATGGAAGGGAGCTGTGAAATCACCTGTTTTGTCAAAAAAGTCTTTTTTTCCTTTTTTTTTTTTTTTTAAGTGTGTGTGTGAAAGCGTAGTTCCATGACAACTGCGTTCCGATATAAGGAAGTTTATTTTTTCTTTAAATATATATGTATATATATATATCCCTGGGGATAAGGGAGAAAGAATACCTCCCATGTATTCCCTGCGTGTCGTAGAAGGCGACTAAAAGGGGAGGGAGCGGGGGGCTGGAAATCCTCCCCTCTCGTTTTCTTTTTTAATTTTCCAAAAGAGGGAACTGAGAAGGGAGCCAGGTGAGGATATTCCCTCAAAGGCCCAGTCCTCTGTTCTTAACGCTACCTCTCTAACGCGGGAAATAGCGAATTGTATGAAAGAAAAATTATATATATATATATATATATATATATATATATATAATATATATATATATATAATATATGTGTATATATATATATATATATTTGAATATATATATATATATATTATATATATATAAAATATTTGCAATATATATATATATATATATATATATATATTATATATATAATTAATATATCCATTTTAGAAAGTTAAAATACAAGTAGCTACAAAATGCAATATAAAATGCGCAACCTCGCAGACGCGGGAGACAGCGACAAAGCAAAATAAAGAAAATAGATAATATATATATATATACAGTATTCCTTACTGAAGCTGGAGAAATTTGGTTGTGATGTGAGAGGGGGAACTAATATGATTTTTGTCGTGAGGATACATTTTTGTGCTTTTCTAGCCTTTCACAAAGTGCGAAGGTTAAGTTCTCTTGTAGTGAAGTTTTGGAAAGCCAGAATATCCCGTAGATGTAACGGAAGACGGAAGTGAGCGAATCTGATGGCTTACAGAAGAAAATGTGTTCTCCATTTTCCATGAATGAACCGAAAAGAAAATGACATTCATTTTTGAGAAAAATAAACGTAAATTTATAAGTTTTTATCTAAATGCTTGAGATTTTTTTTTCAATATTTGGTCGAAGATTTGCAAGTTTTATTTCTTACTTATGAGCAACCTAAAACTTTGAATTTTTTGATACGTTCATTATAGACCTTGAGTTAATAATCGTACGTTTATCCTGTTTGATGGGATATATATATATATATATATATATATATATATATATATATATTATATATATATATATATATATATTTTTTTTTTTTTTTTTTTTTTTTTTTTTCTTCTACAATAGTTCTTATTTTGAACGATGGTTTATGACGATTGTCCAAGATATGATAGACTGATATGACATATTGTTTTGGTAAGTGTGAGGTGTCCACTGCTTTTGATTGTCAGTAATTTGATACTTGAATTATGTAGAGTAATTCTAAATTGATATTTGAAGAGTTGTAGTTCAAAAGGAACATAATCCCTTTTGGTTATCGTATGTAATAAGGCTTTGTTTACTCTTTAATTTGCAAATTAATGAGCTTGGTTGATATTATTTAACAATATGTAAAGTAAAAGTAGACGTCAGTCATTCCATATATATGTATATATATATATATATATATAATATATATATATATATATATATATATATATATATATATGTCGATCCATGGCCTTCTTGTATTGGTATTGGCAGTTGACGCATTGGATGTTTCCAGAACAAGCTTTTCCATCATTAGATACCTTCCCTTTTACACACACCTTCCACACCTAACCACAAAACCCCTAGTTTACTAGATCTCTCTCTCTCTCTCTCTCTCTCTCTCTCTCTCTCTCTCTCTCTCTCTCTCTCTCTCTCTCTCTCTCTCTCTCTGCCACCCCCTCCTCCATATTAGCCTAAGCTGGATCTTTTTCCATTAATCTCTTAAAGAGAATTTCATGAGTTATTCAAGAGAGATTTTTTTTGTGTGTGTGTGCAAATTATGTAGACTTAAGATTTTTTTTTTCTCAAATTTAAGAGTATTTTTTTTTTGTATTGAATTACAGTACTGCCTTGTGAAGTTAGCTACTTCTGTAGATTTTTTTTTCCTTTCTTAAATTTACAGATTGAGGATGTACTTACATTTACGCTGGTAATCAATTGCATTAATGCTATGTATTTTTAAGGGAAGTTCCTTCAGTCCGTGTTTAATATTTTTTCTACTAGTTTTTATTAATTTGCAAATTAGTGGTATAGGGTAAGGGATTTCTATAGACATAAGGGATAAAGTGTTTGACCCTGAACTAGGGTGCTTAATCTATCGGCCCTGAACTAGGGGTGCTTAACCTATCGGCCCTGAACTAGGGCACTTAATCTGTCGGCCCCGAAGTAGGGCTTTTAATCTATCGGCCTTGAATTAGGGCTCTTAATCTATCGGCCCTGAACTAGGGCTTTTAATCTATCAGGCCCTGAACTAGGGCTCTTAATCTATCGGCCCTGAACTAGGGCTTTTAATCTATCGGCCTTGAATTAGGGCGCTTAATCTTACGCATGCATTTCTCTACGTTATAGGGCGATGCAGGGCTGAGTATTTTCATTCAGTGTTTTATTATAGTGTTAAGATCTCTCTCATCCAAGGTCCTTCCTGTAGTTCTGTCCATTGATGCTTAGCTTTTAAGGCTCCTTATCATACACACAAATATATATATATATATATATATATATATATATATATATATATATATATATATATATACATGGCAAGGCTCTCTAGATTTAAGGTTACCACCATATATACACGTAACGTCCCTCATTGTATGTGTAGGACCCTGACTGTATCACTAAGTCATTCTCTAATCATTATTAGGAATAATTGCAGACATTATACTCGATTATAGGACCCATACATTATACCGTCCATTTCAGCCAAATTTGAAGTACGTATAACTCTCAAATCAATGTTTATTCCGATATGTAAATGCATAGAACTCAATCGTTTACATATTTCTTAGACATGAATATTTGTGAATATTCTCCAAAGTATTTCCCTGCTACGTTTAGTATTCAAACTCCTTGAAAAACCGATCTACAATTGGGTAAAGAATATCCCACGAGCACGTACACATACAGGTAGAGACCCATACACTCCGCTACCACACCGTATACAGATCTCAAATATAACATCCATGATGGCTTTAGCCACACACACACACACACACACACACACACACACACACACACACACCTTCTTCCACATTGTATTAGTGGCAGTAGATACCCCGTAGGAGCATTAGACGTTGCTTAATCTTGAATTATCAAAAAAAAAAAATAAAATACGTGACATCACAATCATGACAAGATATGATTGGCCAGCTTCATAGTTGGCTGCTAAGCCAGAGTCACTCCAAACTACCAGTTTCCCTTTGTTTCGCCTGGTGCTCTCCTCACTCCACAAGTGTGATAATAACCTTCGACGTTTAGGGAATAATTGAACTCCGGCCGTACGTGTTGTTAGGGGATTCGAACCGTCACGACTAATAGGATTGATTGAACCCCGCCCGTACAGATGGTAGGGTGAATTGAGGCCGTAACGACCTTAGGGAATGAATGATTGCCCTCAACCCATACAGATGGTTAGAAGGGCTAGAGCCTTCAACTTCTCCATTCTTCGTGACCTGGAACATATACACTACACCCACCTTAACCCATATTCCAGGCTATCATGATCTCTCTTCCAGGCATTCTGGATGTGTCTTTATCCTTCGCTCTGTACCCTACAGAATCTCGCACCCAGCTGGTTTATGTGACCACACCCTCCTAATCGCAATGCCTCATCTAGCCATCCTTTCTGAACGTCAGTATTGGCACTTTGATAACGCCTTCTGGAATGACTTTGGCCATTTCTTTCTTTGGATCAGTTTAACGCCTCTGTTCTGGTGACGCTTATGTCTCTGTTCAGTCAATGATGTAGGTTATTGTTTCCGGGGATGCTGGCATTATATATATATATTATATATATATATATATATATATATATATATATATATATATATATATATATATATATATATATATATATATCCCTTCTTCCTCTTAGAGTATCTCTTTTCCAGTCCATTGTTTAACCATTCCTCTTCTGAGGCTATTCAGGCAAGGGACGTAGAGAGAAAAAAAAAGAGAAAAACATTTTCTTTCCCCCCCTGACTCACATTCATCTTTCATTTCTGCTCGAAATCATTCCAAGGTATTTTTTTTTCTTTTTTTCTTTTCTTCTTTTCCATTTTCTTCTTCCGCGAGGCGAAGCCTTCCTTTGTCCATGGAAAGTGCGAGTAGAAACGTCTGCTCTGGTCTGTGGTCTAAGCTTTCCCTGACAACTATTATATTACTTTTCCCTTCGCTTCTCCGGGTCTGATGATCGTAATAACCATTTCTCTCCCATTGACGAAACAACTTTCCCTGTTCTTTAGAGACTAATGTGGTCTTTGCTCCTTAGATGGTGGTGGCTGCCTGTGTCTCCCTACCATTAATGAGCTAGGTCACATATTGACCTCAACGTCATCACGTATTGACCTTACGTCAGACGATACCTGTGTCGGGCCATTTGTCAACTAAAGCGTTGGGTAGTGGTGATGTCTTTTGCTTTCCTTCCATCGCAAAGCTTCAAAAATGGAAACTTTTTTAAGACTTTCCTAACAATTATCACTTGGCTTCCTTTTTCTTTTTTAAACGCCTAATTTGCTCCTTCTCCAGAACTCTGTGATTATTATTTCTGTCATTTCTCCTACTCTATATGTTTCATTTTAGGGCTGGGTGGCCTCCATATGGACTTTAGGACGCGATTGAAATCTCCATTAGGAAAAATATATGTACGCTTGGCTAGCCTCAGTGTGAGCTAGGCTAACGTAAAATGTCTGGAACTTAACCATAGTCCAGTAAAAAAGTATAGCCTTCAAAACTTAGACAACTTAGGGTATCGCGGGCTGTCTCATTCCTTAGTCGTATGATGGATTAACCTTGTGACCTTGAATTTCAGATTTTGAAGTAAAAGGAAACAGTTTACCAGCAGAGCATCTTGTAGTTGATATACGTACTTTGTTTGGATTCTTTAACCTTGTTCACTATTGAATCAAAGTCTTGAAAAGATGGATGGACTTTTTGATGATGTTTGCCCCGTAGCCTTCGCGTTCGCTAGGTGACTTACTATACATTGAAGAAATGTTCCTTCGACCTCCATTACCGCTTCCCCGCTGAGTTGGTCATATCTGAACGTATGTGTGAAGACGAGAGAGAGAGAGAGAGAGAGAGAGAGAGAGAGAGAGAGAGAGACCATCATTTCGAAACACCTCCACAAATCTGCCATGATCCAGTCACATTATTATTTGCAGAGATGTTATAGTGAACCTCACCATTACTTATGCCAGTATTATCACCATTGTCACCGCTGTTTATCACCATCATTTCACTGCACCAGGACCTTCTTCCACAGTAACTGCTGGCATTTACATTCATTATCACTGGCCTTTTTTTTTTTCTTTTTAACATGTGTCTACAGTAACCACTGCACCATTACTCATTATCACTTTACTGTATCCCTGCCCTCACCACAATCACCACTTATTGTTTTATTGTGACCAATCACGGACAAACAACCACAAAGACTGTTACACACAACCCTAATTATTTCCCATCAGATATCTCGCACCAAAGATACCGCCCCCCCCCCTCCTCCAAATCACTCATTCCTCACAATCTCATCACATCACCACACTCTTACCAAACGTGCCACGCCATCCCTATCACCACCACAGACCGTACCAACACCAATCCTTGTCACACACACACACGCACACACCCACACCACCTACGCACCAGTCGCTACCACACGCCCACACCACCTCACCTGCACCAGTCGCTACCACACGCCCACACCACCTCACCAGCACCAGTCGCTACCACACGCCCACACCACCTCACCAGCACCAGTCGCAGCCACACGCCCACACCACCTCACCGGTACCAGTCGCTACCACACGCCCACACCACCTCACCAGCACCAGTCGCTACCACACGCCCACACCACCTCACCAGCACCAGTCGCTACCACACGCCCACACCACCTCACCAGCACCAGTCGCTACCACACGCCCACACCACCTCACCTGCACCAGTCGCTACCACACGCCCACACCACCTCACCTGCACCAGTCGCTACCACACGCCCACACCACCTCACCAGCACCAGTCGCAGCCACACGCCCACCACCTCACCAGCACCAGTCGCTACACACGCCACACCACCTCACCTGCACCAGTCGCTACCACACGCCCACACCACCTCACCTGCACCAGTCGCTACCACACGCCCACACCACCTCACCAGCACCAGTCGCAGCCACACGCCCACACCACCTCACCCAAACAGTCAACCACGTCGTGCGCGTTCCATTGACAACTCTGTGTCTCTGTCTTTCAGTGTCTGCACTCTGGTCCCCTCATTTGGGTAAATATTGTATGTCCTAGTACATTAGCGTGTGGTGTGTTCTTTTACTAATCCTTTCACCAAGAACTCCGTCGCCAAAATCACTTCTCCCAGGTCATCTGGCTTCCCCTTGGACGCGAGCGGTTAATGGTGGCTTTGGGGGCTGGATGGATTCGAACCGAGGTCCAAGGAGGCGCTGGGGCGGGTGGTGGGTTTGTGTCGTGTTGCTATTGAATTCGACCCACACTTCCTTGGACGCCAGGGTTGTCACGCTGTGGCAGGATGAATTCAGCCGGTTCCCAAAAGACGCGAGCCGTTGTATTTGGCTGGATGTGTAAAATCGACTCTTCGACCACCCCAACAAGGGGCGTCGCTGAGGGATATGATGGCAGACCGAGGAGTGATTTTTGCGAGGGACTGAATTCTAGATGTTGACATAATTGGGTGCTACGGAGAAAGGAAGAGTAATCATAAATAACTAAACATATATCATAATTTATCTGATAGTAACTCTTGTACGAGACACACCTTGTGTGAGTTTGTCAGTAACTAAATCAGATTGGAGTAAACTTGTGATAAATGATGATACATTTAAGAAAATAAGTGATCTTGTAAGACTGACCCGCTCCGTAGGATCTTTATTAGTTCCCCTTTGCACATAATATTGTTCAGCTCTTGTGTTCTATGGTCTGATGATATATATATATATTGGACGTGTTTTCATCCCTCTTAACTGAATCATCTGGACTTATAAAATTTGAACTTTTTTTTTCTTTTTTTACCACTGTCATGATTAAAACGAAATGACTCAATACGACCTCCACTAATCTTCATAGATATATTAAAACTGCCGGAGAAGACAGAATGAACCACCTCTAAAACAACAGACAAACAAGACGTCTTGTCCCAGTCATGACTTAGTGGCACATGAACAACCCACCCACCCAACCAACCAACCCCCCTCCAAAAAAAAAAAAGAAAGGTTAATCTCACACACTTACACGCAGACACAGTTTACTTCACAGTGCACCACATAGATACGTCACCCTATCTCTCACCATGACACATTAATTGGTTGATATACTGTCAGACGTGAAGTGCATGTGTTCAGGCTTGTCCATGCATCTAAGAGTGCTAGCAGTTGCATGACTTGCGTGTTCATTTAATGCATGATATCAAGCATTTGCATGTCATATATATATATATATATATATATATATATATATATATATAATATATATATATATATATATATATATATATATATATTGTTTCTTTGTTTATTTGTGACGCACATGTATATGAGTACTTCATATAAAATGCAAGATGAACATCAAAGCAACGAAATATTCAGAAACGTCTACAGGTTTGTGGTTTAATAAGATAGATTTTGTGTCGGTATGATAATCATCCTTGGGATTGTTTGCTAACTTTTATTGCTTATTGTAAGGGTAATCCATGATTGAATACATGATAGGAATGATATTTCTTTTCATGGAATATTTTCAGAATTGTCAGGCATTTTATTTACATTATATATATGACATGGTGTTTCTTGGCTGTTAGAAAGCGGAGCACCGCGAGCGAGAAGTCTCCTTCAACGAGGTAGTATCATAGTTAAAGGACCGAAAGGAGCGTAGCGTAATTGAGGACCTTCCCTCCCCAAAGGAGCCCACCTTACCTTTCTCCCGTGTGGAGTGCATTCTCGAAACTGCAGGAACTCCATAAGAGAGGTCCAAGGGTTGCACGAAATAGGACAAAAAATGTTTAGAATACAATACCTACATGAGATATAAGACATTAATGCACTGAATATGTTATAAACGTATTGGTAAATTATGTAAATAATGTTTAGGTACTGAGGAGATAAGCAGTTAGGCATAGTTTTAACTGGAATATTAAATATTCCAGTTCTTAGTCGAATATTAAAGGTTTGAATGTAGTGATGATATAAATACGAAACCCTAAGACCTCTTTTTTGGGAGTAGCCCTCTGCAGCTTCGAGCCTGCGTGGCGCTCAGGAGCCCAGGGGGAAACGATGAACTCTAGTGGTGAGAGGAAGGTCCTTCAGCGTGACTGCCTGTAACACTCCTTTCCATCCACTGACGATGATAAAAGGCTCGTGGACAGAAACTCCTCGTTTGCCTTGTTAACCAATCGCGGGCGGAGACCCAGAGGAACGCCGGTTTGAGGTCATTAATGAGGGAAGTACAGAATGGTTGACCATCAAGTGGGAACTGCCTTGAGGAAATGTATATATATAGAAAATGTAGTGTCTTAGATTTCTTCTGAGCTTTCCCGTTAACGGTGTTATATATAAGTGCTGAGAGCTGCTATATTACATAGATATATGTTTAGAGCTGCTATATCATTTAGATGTGATCACAATTACTATATTATTTAGATGTGTTCAGAAGGTATGTTTTGGTCAAGCGCGTCCTTACATCTCCCACTTCGGAGTTTCAAGTGGATTTAACCATTCATCTAAGATTTTCCGAATCCACTCTATAAGTACTGGGGATTTATTGATCATTACCGTTTTTATTTGTTATAATACAGTAGGGTATTTTAAGGCGTTCAAAGGTAAAGTACTGTGTGGTCTGTGGGCCTTGGCTATGGACGGTCGGCTCCCTAGGCCATTGTATTATTACGTTACACATGACAAATAGAGTTGAGGTCTATGCAAATGAAGCCATTGTTCATTTGCTCCTGACGCCACCTCGCTAAGGCGGGAGAAGCGATTAGGTAGAAAAAAAAATCATAATTCTAGTGATCGTAATATCCAGGTTTTGTGTGAAAATACAAAAGTATGTGATTACAGTCGTTGCACAAGTTATTGTAACTAGCTACTTCAGAAGAATATATATATTAAGTAAAGACAGTTGTCTTAATGGATAAGACATCATATACCTTCAAGGTCTGTGGATTATGCGAGGTGGTGACAACTCGATCGCCTCTCTGCCTCGTTGGCAGTGTTAGAACAGCGTACGTGGACTTGTGAGCTTGTATTCAGGCCATCTAGATTAATTTTCCGCTCGACTCCAAGTGGCAGAGACATCCTCCAGTGTGGATGACTTCATTAGAATTTCATTAATACAAAGTGGGTCGACGCGGCTCAGTCCCAGGCGTTTATCATTTGAGTCCTGCCTCGAAGGAGAGAGACAGAAAACGGTGAGGTTGTCAAAGAGAGTGAGTGAGTGAGTGAGAGAGATTACTATTGATTAGATACGTTTAAGGACAGAAAAAACACACGGGGATAGAAAGAAGTGATTCATGAACATTACGATAGATGGAAATGATTAAAAAGATTGAGTAATAGACAAGAATAAAAGCAACAGACGCATAAGAGATTCAGTATGATTCTGATAGATGTGGGACTTTATAAAGAGAGAGAGCGGGGAAGGGTTAGAGGAAGATAAAGATGAGAATAGAGATGAAAGGAGAGCGTGTCGTACATGGATAGGCAAGAGATGTGAAGCCCAGGGATATGGAAGAGCCACAGATGGGAGAGAATATTTAAAAAGACGTGATAAAGGAGGGAAAAGATAGATAGTGGAAATGAAGATAATAGCGATGATCATGTACGAAAGTACGATGAACATAGTCGAAAATGAGAGAAGAGATAGAAAAGGAAGATTACTTTGACCTACAAATATGAGGAACAGGAAGAAAATGTAGCCTTTTTGACAGGATTAAAAACGAAGGGCCTAAGGCATGAAGGCCAGGAAACAGACATAGCGGCTAGTAGAAAAATTATATTGGAAACAAGGGGAAGTGGGAAGGAATCCAATTGGTAAGACGAGTTTTTGTTAGGGGAAAATGGCATTCAACAGAGGAGGGTAACATGGCCCTGTGTGATGTATTGGATGCGAGCGATTGGCATGGTCAACAGATGACTCGAAACACAAGCATTCAGTCCCTCGATTTTTAATGTCGGAGGCAAAATTGTATCTTTCGGCACGTTGATAAAGATGCCATTATTGTTCGCTATTAGATATATTTTACTTTAAGTGAATAAAGGCATTTTTTCTAACCAGAAAGGCATTGCTGGCACTAAGCGACGGTTACGTCTTTTACTGAAAGCTATTTATGTGGTGATTGATTGTGTGGATGAAGGACGGTGGCGATGGAGAGCGAAAAAGAAAAATCCCTCGATTAAGTTGGGAGATGAATGGAGTGGATGAAGATAAAGACACGAGAAGATTAAGTGGTTAAATTGCAGAGAATTAGGAGAAGGAAAATAGGGCAATGGACAGAGGAGAGTGTGATGTGTGTGTGTGTGTGTGTGTGTGTGTGTTGTGTGTGTGTGTGTCGTTAACATAGGACGTTTCATTGAAAGGTTGTGAAGTCAGGATAACAGTAGGAGGTTATGTCAATGGAAAGTTGTAAGGAAGACAAGATAACGGAAAAGGGATATTTAGGTGAAAGGTGGAGGAAAGGATAACAGGATGTTTTAGTGAAAGGTGTGAGGAAAAGATAACAAAATGCTTCAGTGAAAAGGTGTGAAGACAGGATAACAGAAAGGGATATTTCAGTGAAATGTTGTGAAAAAAGGATTCAGTGAAAGGTCTTAAGGACAAGTGAACGGAACAGGATATTGTAGTACAGAATTTGGAAACAAGATAACAGAACATGTGAACAGAACAGGATATTGTAGTGACAGAATTTGGAAACAAGATAACAGAACACGGATATTTACTCATGAAAACTACATATCATCAACCCGTTGGCTTGACCCGTAAGGATCGTGTCAAAGGCTATAGTACCCACTATGCTCAAGGGTCGTACCGTCGTGTTCAAGGGTCGTACAGCCGTGCTCAAGGGTCGTACGACCGTATCTAAGGATCGAATAGTCGTGCTCATTAAGTAAACATAAGCAAAACTGATATTATATTCAAGGAAATGGTTAATGCAAACGGTAAAGCAATCTTGCATTGGTAAGGAAATATTAATGATAGGGTATAAATCAAAATGTCATCTGTTCTTATATGTTCACTAATGATACGGAGTTGTTATAAAAGAAATGTTCATATCGAATGAACAGCACTAGAGCTGAGAAAAAAAAAAAATTGTAGATATCCCGAACGAAAAGAAATCCTGATTAAAACGATGCTTTTTAAGAATTGGTTTTCGATGCAATCTGAAAAAGGATCGTAAGTTGTTAGCGAAGAAGGACTCATCTTCATAATTAGCGTTGCCAATGGGCGTTTGTGTGGCCCGGTGTAGACTGGGATGTGCGACTGTTGTGCGAGATGACCGAAAACGTTTACTGGAAACGTTAGTAACCGTATATCAGATGACGGATTACCTGTACGCTATTATCTGAACACCTGAACGCGGTAAGGTCATATATATAAATGTGTCATGATTATATGACTGATAATTCTTATCAGTGTTAACGATGGCGGTGGTGCCTTTGGGAGGCAAAGTTCTTATCAGTATATATCAATTATCTTAGATCAGGCTTGTGCCATTCTGTCCCATTGATGTAATCCTCACAAAGGTAATCTTGAGAGTTTTTCCTCTCCATGGCTAACTACCCCAGTTCCTTTTTTTCTTTAATCGTAGAACAATAGATAGATGCAAAGGATGTCTGTGTCTGGTTTCCCTCATTAGAGTAATCGTTTTAAGAACTATAGTCTGTATTCCTACGCGTGCAGCTGACCCACCCAGTCACCCCGGATCGTCTTGAGCCCCGAAGACAAACGCTCAGTCCCCTGAGCTCTTGTGCATGAGGATACGACCCTGGACACACAACAGCGCGGGCCCTAAGGGTCAAGGCCCCGGGCTAGGCTCATGAGCATGACCCTACGACCCTTGAGTGTGGTAGACTTGGTATAGTTAGTCAGGCCTCAAGACCGAACCATCACAATGGATGTTGATTCGAGACTACATAATTGGGTTATTTAGATACCCAAGTGTCTTTCTTTTTTTTTTTTTTTCCAGAAAATAGGTTAACTGAACCATTACCTAAGACTCCCGTATTCTGTAGAATAATATCTTGCGAACCTTAGTGTTTCGTATGTGAAGACGCTCATGCAATACGATAGATTTTTGAAAACCCCGTAAAGGACGATGAAGTTTTCGATGAATGGATGGATTTTGTGTTGCCACTCCGGCGAGAGAACGTTTCTTATGACGTGAAAACAAAGCATCATTAGTTTGGAAGTTGAATTATTCTTTATTTTGTGACTGTGAGGCGAGGTGTGGATATGAAATGTTCTATACCAGTTCAGGCGTGGAGGGAGTTGACGAATATGACCTTTATGTGATTTCAGGCTAGTGTTGGCGGGACATTAATTGGAAAGGTGTGAGTGAGGAGGAGGAGGGGAAAAGAATCGTGTGGTGTATAACGTTAATTGGTACGCTCGCCCTGCAATATTGCAAGTTGACTTTGGGGGGCGCAACAAATTTGAAGCCTGTCGGTCACTGGGAATAAACTCGATAGACCAGTTTCCCATCATTGACGCCCTTGTTGAACGGGGTTACTGACCTTCACCTCAGTGGTACGACCGTTGGGTCATTGAGGTTGGTTCTTTAGGGTCCAAGTGATAGGCCAAGGGTCGTACCGTCGTGCTCAAGGGTCGTACCGTCGTGCTCAAGGGTCGTACCGTCGTGCTCAAGGGTCGTACCGCCGTGCTCAAGGGTCGTACCGTCGTGCCAGGTCATGCCGCCGTGTTCAAGGGTCGTTCCGTCGTGCTCAAGGGTCGACCACCGTGCTCAGGTCGTACCGTCGGTCAGGCGTAGTCTCGAGATGAACACTGCGCGTCGCGCGTTCGTAAACCGACGCTTAAGCAGAAGGTGAACCGGTTTTACGCGTAGTCCCCATAGATAAGAGGTACGAAGAGGGGAGATAAAGGAATGGCTGGCCTATCCCCGCTGCCCCCAAGGTAGCATAGTACACTCGACCATGTCGTGGAAGAACCTTTTACAAAAAAAGGTATCGCCATGATGCTTCCACTCGTCATAACAGACACATTAGACTAATTGATTAATCAGTCCCCGTGTACGAAGATCACCTGTAGATCACCCAAAAGGGGGGGACTTAGCCTTCCCCCTCGTCCCTCCTCTCTTTTGATACCATGAAAGAGTTATTTCAGACTGATTGGCACGACTTACGACGTCCTTCCACCTCACTCCCACCCCACAACCCACCTCACCCACGGCATGATTACAATCTGTGCCCCACACAGGCCGGGACCGACCCCCTCAGGCTCTGGAATTCAATTTGGAATTGATACGCTAACCGATTGAAAAGTCAATCCATAGAACGTCCATCGTTGGGGCACCTCAGCTAGAAGGCAGCGCCCTGCAGGAAGTGTCCACACGACACAGTGGTTGAAGGATAGCTAGATAAGGCACCACCACCAGTCTACCACCGTAGTTAGCGAAAGTGTGTTGGATGTCGGGGTTGTTGATATGTCTTTCACATCAGACGAAACTACAAAGGAATCATGTTTAATTGGTGTTGTCCAGAATATGATAAACGCCTAAAATAAAAATAAGTAGATAAATGAATAACGATTTCTTGAATTGAGTTTGCCATTGGGCTGAAATTAACACTGTTAAGGTGTTACATATATTACAGAACTAGGAGGTAGTGATTGCTACTAGTTAACTAATCATAAAAGAGCTTGATTAAGATCAAGTTAAGGTGGATATTCATAGCTGCAAGCTATAATTTTGAGCGTCCCACACAACGCTAGTTTCGTATAATATTTAGACACTAGAAAATTATTGCTATTAAGCTAGAGAGAAAGAATCGAATATTCAGTGCAGTAGTGATAAACGCCTGAGTATGTTCGCGTTATACCATAACATACCACAGAACCCTAGAACATGTTTAGGATATATCAAGTACACTCACTCGACCATACTCTCGTTAGCGTCAGTTAGTTTAGCGCCTCAGCATTCATGAATTGCAGGATAATGAGGATAACGAATAATAATTGACGGTTTCTTTTCCATAAGTATTAATATGAATCCTAAAATTCGGTTGTATATAAAGGACCACACAAGAGCACCACACAATATATTTCTACACAGTGTAGGAAAGGCAAGATTACAAAGTATTTAAAAGCCTCAGTACGTCAGAATAACGATAGTGCATCTACAGGTATTGATTTTATAGTCGTTGAATAAAGGTAGAATGATATTTAAAACACATGATTACAAGAGTAATAAGTTGTGTGATGGGAATTACGTGTGGTAAAAGTTGGATATGTATGTATGTGCTATGAAGCAAACAGTTCTTATGTGATACAAATGTGAATGGTAGATATACTCAAGTTTACATAGTAAGTTTAACGAGTCCAGGTCTGAGCTTAGAAGAAACATTAATGTCAATACCCACGCGTCGAAATTCGACAAGTTTCATTTTAGTCACCGCTCTGCCCATTTTCTCTGATGCGACCATTTTCTATGACAGGTCGGATAGGGACGCCTCACTTCATGAGTCCCGAGGTGGTGGAAAGGCAACCTTATGGCAAGCCTGTGGACGTGTGGTCAGCCGGGGTCCTGCTCCACATCCTCCTCTCGGGTACCCTGCCCTTCTACGGGACCAAAGAACGGCTCTACGACTCCATATGTCAAGCCAAGTTACACGTAAGTATGGCTTAAAAGTGGGGAGGAAGGGAGGGGAGAAACAGGAGGCCGTTGTATGGAGGGGTGCTTAATGACGAAGGTGAGTGGCTAGGTTATAGGTTGTGTGTGTGTAGGAGAGAGAGAGAGAGAGAGAGAGAGAGAGAGAGAGAAGAGAGAGAGAGAGAGAGAGGAGAGAGGAGAGAGTGCTATTGTCATGGGTTTAGGTGTTGCATGGGGGAGAGATACTTCAAGGCTGCTAGGTTAGGTAGGCGACTGGAAGGCCCTTCGTCGGCAGTCTGAGGAGTAGTAGATGAGAGAGAGAGAGAGAGAGAGAGAGAGAGAGAGAGAGAGAGAGAGAGAGAGAGAGAGAGAGAGAGAGAGAGAGAGAGAGAGTGTAGGCTTGCTGTCGTGGCTAGGTTACGTGGAGGGTAGAGACGACCTGTAGTAATGGTTAGGTTACCTGGGTTGTAAGACCTCTCATCCTGGCAAGTGATATTGAGATATTTTTTTTTTCTATATCAATCTCATATCACTATCATCCTCTTTTTTTTTCTCTCTCTCTCTGTTTTTCGCCTGATCCTCTTTATTACCTGGCCTCTCGTTTTCTTTCGTAGTTTCCTCACTTTACTTTAGGGACTACATTTATAAATTCTAGGTCTATCATTTTCGTCCAAGATCTTTATTTCTAGTTTTATATTTTGTATCGTACCGTGTACGTCCAATTCTCACTAGGGTTCCATTTTCTAATCTCTAATTTTTCCTTCACCCCTCTTCTTCACTTTCATCCAAAGTTCTTTATGGCCCAGGTCCCCTTTGAGTGTCCCCAAAGAACCCCCCCTCTTCGTTTTCTCCCCTGTCCCTTTCAATATCCGCCAAAGCCCCATTTTCATGCCCACACTCCCCCATCATACGTTTCTAACCAAATCCCTTTTTGTTTTCATTTCTGTCCCTTTCACTTTCCTGGAAATTCCCTTCATTTATTATATCCCCAACCTTTTTTTTTTTCGTGGTCTCAAACTCCGTTGCGAAGATCCCTCCCTTGACTTCATGATGCTTTGCATTTTCGATGAATAATATAGGGAGTTGCTTCACAGAGCATGTGCATACATTCATCTTCAATGAATTTCATGTTCTATGCATATTCTTTAGATGAGGATGATACAGTGCTCAACAGGATGATACAGAGCTCAATAGGATGATACAGAGCTCAATAGGATGATACAGAGCTCAATAGGATGATATAGAGCTCAATAGGATGATAGAGCTCAATAGGATGATGCAGAGCTCAATAGGATGATACAGAGCTCAATAGGATGATATAGAGCTCAATAGGATGATATAGAGCTCAGTAGGATGATGCAGAGCTCAATAGGATGATGCAGAGCTCAATAGGATGATACAGAGCTCAGTAGGATGATGCAGAGCTCAGTAGGATGATAGAGCTCAGTAGGATGATACAGAGCTCAATAGGATGGTGTTATGTTTGATAAATGCTCGACTTCATAACCTTCATTAACACTATAAGCAAACGTACTCAGATGTGTTTTCAGAATAAATGGATGACTAAATGACGAGGGTTGTATTTATTATTTATCACCTCGTTACACGAATATGCAACGTTCCTAATGATGGAAAGTCTGTGCATTATCCGCGTGTTAGTTAGTCAAGTACCCAGGGCGAGAAAGATAAGGATGAATGACTCGGGTACGTGATATATGGGGAGAGACGTACCCCCACAAGGACGGTTAGATTAGAATTAACTTGCATGTAGTTTACAACTTCCAGTATCATTAATCTTACTATATACATTTATATGGTTAACTCTCACAGAACTAAATGTAGTTTACCTGGAAATTCATCTAACTTCATAACCCTGAAATTAAACTGGAATTTTTAAGCTTTCCTCTGCTTATTTTTTCCATAAGTCTTGACAAAGTTTGTTTCTGTAATGGACTTGGGAGTTGGCCTGGAGACAGGTGCTGTGTGTGTTTGGCAGGAGACAGTGGCTGTGTGCATGACGGGAGACAGACAGCTGATGTGTGGTTGACAGGAGTGACTGACGGTGTCTTTGACAGAAGACTAGTTTCTTAATGACAGACAGGAGAAAGCCATTGTGTGTACAACAAGACAGGAATTTCGTAATTTGACAGAAAACAGGTGAATCGTATTTTGATGGATGACAGTTGGAATTATCGCTTAAGAATATAATTTCAAGTCTTGTCAGAATGATTACCTTCCTCTAGAATGATTAATTACCTTCTAAGTGATTAATTACCTGTCTCTCCCGCCACACCAGCTGAACACGCCTACTTGGGAGTGCGTCAGCGACCACGCCAAAGACCTCGTCCGTAGAATGCTGACCTTCGACCCAAACGAGCGAATCACGGTCAAAGAGGCGCTCAACCATCGTTGGATAAAGGTAGGTCACTGGGTCTTCGGTGAAGCTGGAGATACACCGAGTTTGTGTATGATGGTTGGTAGTACCATGTGTGTCGTGTTCACGTGTGGGTATCTTGTGTAATTGGAACGGCAGTTAAGAAGCGTAATGAACCATTTAGTATTTACGCAGTCAGGATGCTAATTAAGACTTTAGTTTTCACAGGATTGGTCCATGTATGACACATTATCAAACTATATTATCCATATTATAACATGGTACTGCCATGAAGTTATTGGTATAAATGGCTTATAAGTGTAATATGCTGCCACTTAAATCAGAAAACGCCTTTAAGTAAAACAAGAGAAATTTAGTGGAACACTCGTTAAGAAGAGATTGAACGCGCAGATTAAAAGCTGTTATTCAAAGTCTACAGAACCTCGCCACACGACACAGCTGTGGAAATCGAACGCTTATATAACCTTGCTACAGTGTTATTCTGGACGGACTTCAACACTCATCATGTGTTAGAATGCTTCTAACTTTATAACGAATATTTCGTGAAATTTTAACGAATATTCCGTGAAATTTAAGTAATTCTGGTGAAGACTTTGGGTAGAATTTCGTTATAGGAATCGAATTTGAAGGAAAGCCTTTCAATAATCAACAAGAAGTAATGTGATTTGCATATTTTTTTTTAACCTCATCACTGAGGAACATGCTATCAGGTTTGGATCAAAAGAGTAAACATAGTGTCACTCCAGGAACTTGGCCTTTTCGTATATATATCAACATCAACACTCATCCTTTAAGTCCCTGATCTCTACTGAAGACATAACACTTGACCAGAAAATGATAGAGATAGATGGTAAGTTTCTTCAGATATTCATCTGCAGAGAGTATTGTAACTATAGGAGACCAAGTCACGGTAAATATCTTGTAAGACCATTGCCGTAAACCATGACACACACACCACACACACAGACAGACACACACACACACACACACACACACACACACACACAACATCCCAGATATGAACGAAGGGTTCGTGAGAACCATCTGCCTCTTCCATGGCTTTCTTGGAGATGCCATATATATCAAACGACAAGGGACATCTTGTCTCTTTATGCACACACACACACACACACACACACACACACACAGGTAACCATTGCACTAACCATCACGTAGAGGTTCAAATCTGCACATAGCTATGTATCATAGTAAGAAATACCGCAAAACATTCATCATAGCTTCGTATCGGAGGATTCGAAGCACGGGAATATACAGTTAGATGTACTCTCTTTAAACAACAGGAGGGTTGTTGGCCGATATCTCGACAGCCAAAGGCAAGGGGTCAGGTCACCAAATATCAGGTTCGGTGTATCACTTCTGTTGTTTAAAACATTATCTCGATGTGGGCAAGAGGACAATAGCGAGTGCTTGATATTCTTGGCCCTGCAGTTTAAAGCATGTGTGTGTGTGTGTGTGTGTGTGTGTGTGTGTGTGTGTCAGAGATCACCTGTGTACCGTGTTATTATATGGTGGGGAAAGTGCAGCGTGGATGTGGAACCTGAATGTTTGTTTAATGAGGACGCCAGCGTGTGGGAACAGTGAGGTTGCTGACTGGATTATCCGAGGTTGGGAATTGGAATGTGCATTGGGCACTAAAATGTTTGAAGCTTAAGACTGGAATTTGTGAGGCTAGGACTGGATAGTAGCTAGGTACTGGAATATGTAAGGCTAGGTACTGGAATATGTAAGGCTAGGAACTGGAATATGTAAGGCTAGGTACTGGAATATGTAAGGCTAGGTACTGGAATATGTAAGGCTAGGTACTGGAATATGTAAGGCTAGGTACTGGAATATGTAAGGCTAGGTACTGGAATATGTAAGGCTAGGTACTGGAATATGTAAGCTAGGTACTGGAATATTAAGGCTAGGTACTGGAATATGTAAGGCTAGGTACTGGAATATGTAGGCTAGATGAATGTAAGGCTAGGTACTGAATATGTAAGGCTAGGTACTGGAATATGTAAGGCTAGGTACTGGAATATGTAAGGCTAGGTACTGAATATGTAAGGCTAGTATGGAATATGTAAGGCTAGGTACTGGAATATGTAAGGCTAGGTACTGGAATATGTAGGCTAGGTACTGGAATAGTAAGGCTAGGTACTGGAATATGTAAGGCTAGGTACTGGAATATGTAAGCTAGGTACTGAATATGTAAGGCTAGGTACTGGAATATGTAAGGCTAGGTACTGGAATATGTAAGGCTAGGTACTGGAATATGTAAGGCTAGGTACTGGAATGTGCGATATTTGATGTTGAATTGTTTGAGGTTGAAAACTGGAATGATAATACAACGTACTGGAATGTGCAAGGGCACTAAAATGTTTGAAGGTTAAGACTGGAATTTATGAGGCTAGGAACTGGGAGATGCAAGGCTAGTTATGTGTAATATTAGATACTGGAATGTTTAAGGCTGGAAACTAGGATGATAGATTATGTACTGGAATGTGCGTGGCAATGTTCGAAATGTGTTAGGCAGTGTCTGAAGCTAAGGACTGGAATCTATGAGGCTTGGAACTGGAATTTTGTGAGATTGTGTACTGGAATAATTGCAAGTGAGGAGTGTGATGTGAGAGGCATGGAACTGGAATGTGTCATGTTGGGCACTGGAATGTTTGAAACTGAAGATTGGAATACATGTTGCTGGAAACTGGAATGCTGCAGAAGGGGCTATAACGTAGGAAGCTTCGAACAGAGTTTTTGTACTCAGAGACTTTTATAAGTTGTAGCTTTTGGGATTAAACGAGACATGAATTTTACACTGAAAGTTAACTCGACCAGTTGTGGTCACTTGGTCTAAAACATGATTCTGGAAACTATTTTATCCCGATTCCTGTAGTAAAGTCAGAGTGTGTATCTTCCTTCTGTTGCTAGAGTGTGAGATGCATAGTATCTTCTTTCTGTTGCTTACATTAGATCCTTTTTTTTTTATCGTTGTCTTCACCTCTCACTCTGAGGTTTTCTTTTTTTTCTTTCCTTTTGTTCTGGCACGTTTGACCTCCACCATCCATCCATCTCCCTCGATGGCCGTTCGTGAATATTGGTTGATATGAGTGACGCCTTCCGTTTGTCTCCCTTGCAACCATCACCAGTATAAATTTAACCTGTCGGTGCTCCACGAACCAACCCCATCCATTCCTATATATCCCGCTCCCTTCTCTGCCTCCCCTTATTGTTTTGTTCTCTTCCCAACCCTGTACTATTGCCTTTTTCTTCTTTTTCCATTTTTTTTTATACACTCTTCATGTTGCCCATGGAAGAACTATCGATCGAGAGAGCGTTATTCATTCTCTCTCTCTCTCTCTCTCTCTCTCTCTCTCTCTCTCTCTCTCTCTCTCTCTCTCTCTCTCTCTCTCTCTCTCTTTGTTCTTTTAAAGGAACCTTTTTTGTTTTTTTTTCCTGTGGCCCACATGTCCACACTCCCTGACATTCGTTCCGTTCCGCTGTTCCTTGTGTCTATCCATCTTTCTTTGTTTTATACCTGGTCCTCCTCTTCAACTTATTTTTCCATTTCTTTCAGCCTTCTGGCTTTTCTCCTCCTCCTCCTCCTCCTCCCTGTTAAAGATTTTCATCTTTTCCTTCTCTTCCGGTATCCTCCGCCTCAAATGGGCCGTTCTCTCACAACCATCATTCTTATCCTCCCATCTAATGCCCTCCATCATCTACCACCATCCGTTCCATTCCCTATTCCACCTTAGCCAGGTTAGCCCTCTCTCCCATTCCAGCCCTCCCCTTCACAATTCCCTCCTTTCCCAGGCCATCAGTCCATCATTCCTCCTATGTCAATTCTCCTTTCCACCCTATTTCCTCTTCCATTGCCACACCCATTCCTCCAGCTTTACTGTGTACCTCCATCGTCCACACCATCTGTCGCCATATTTTCCCCCGTCCCATTCACCATCCTTTCTCTGCCCTTTCCAAGGCCTTCCGGATTATCCCGCCAGCCAGACATCCCATTGGTTGGTCTGGTTAATTCCAGCATCCCACAGTAATGATTATTTCCTCCGTTTACCCGTGGATTCCAAGTGGTTGGCCCATCATAAGGAAAGACACGTTGTTGTTTTTACGTCTCCCGTGTGTTGTTATGCGCACTTCGGGTAAAGTTTTTATCCAGTAAATGAGGGGATTAGTTTATTAATGACTTAAAAACCTGGACAAATGAAAACGTATGAAGAGAACCGTGAGGGGATGATTAAACACGATTAAGTTCCCAAGCGCACTTTCGTGTAATGATCACATCGTCTGGTGCTATCATCAAATACTGGATCACACGCGCCACCGTGAACTATCGCCATAACTCATCCCCTGCCTCAGTCAACCATGTCCCTGTGCTGTCTCACGTCAGTCTAAACTACACGCCTCCTCTGATAGCCAGTTGGTGTTCACTGGTAATTTGTACTTCTTTTACGCTCAAACTTTTCTCGTAGTTTTACTCTTGCTACGTTTTCTTTCTCCTGGTTTGCTGTCATTTGCTTCGTCCTCCTTTACCGATGCTTTTCTCACACTCCCCTTCTCCCTGTTCTTTGTGCCTTTCCCCACCCACCCAACGCTGGCTCTGCGAAGGTGTATTGGAGTATTGGAACACTTTTCTCTCTCTTTTAGTATCAGTCACTTTTATGAGGCAAAGAAAAGTAGGGGAAGGTGCTGGTAGAGTTGGAATCCATATAAAAAAAACTCTGATGCTTTATGTAGAGTCCTTAATCCCTTTGTGCATACCGAGCAGAGTTATATATAAGAAAGAACGAAATAACGCGTTTATAAACATCATGCAGTTTTATGTGGACTTTATGTTTCCTCAGTAACCTACTTGACATGGCTTGCGGTTTTGTCTGAGTGATTTTAGGGGGCTTCATATACCTGATTCCCCCGAGGAAGAATTGGGGATGGATTGGGTGATGGATTGATATTAGGAATTCTGAAGAAAGGACAGAGGGATAGAGTGGGAAAGATGGAGTCTTTGGCTTGCCTTTATTCTCTGGAAATTTCGTTGTCATGAGGACATCATATATCTCGAGGGATGCGTGTAGAAGTGTTCCCAGTGCGGATCTTTCCAGTCCGCTAGAAAGACGTGAAGATTGTGAAAGGTGAAAGGTAGAGGAGGTGCAATAACGAAATTTAACATTGGGAAGTAGGAAGTGTTAAGCGTGGGTGGAATTTAATATTGGGAAAGTAAAAAGCAGGATGTGTAACTGGAGTACATTGCAGAGGTAAATGATACGAAAGTTGTTCACAATGCAGACTAGTTGATGAATTGTGTAAATAAGGTAATACATTTAAGGATTTTACTATTGTGATTGTTTTAAACGTTGCCTCTGATAGTATGTAGGATGTGTTCAAGGAGGCCAAAATGTATAGTTCTAACTAGTTTTGGAATTTTAGATATCTTTTAGTTGATAAAAAGCGCTTCTTAACCATTAAGTTACATAGGTTTACAAATATATATTTTATACGATGGATACCCTGTTCTGTATACAGTGTCACCTTGTATGATAAATAGATTTCATTACTTAGTATATATTTGATCAGTAAAAGGATTACACGACAATCCATTGCATTCACGGATCACATACAGATAAGGTTTACAATTTGGTTCCCATCTTAAATCACATTAGCTGTAGGATAAGTCGTCTTTCCCTTCTGTCAATCAAGAATGCCTGTTGTAATTCAAGGACTTCTTCTCTGTCTACCTGTCTTTATCTATCAATCTATATATATATTTGTCTGTCTTTCTATCTGTCTATTGACCTCCTTCTCTCGCCTTTCTGTCTTGATCTCTCGTTTCTTTTCATTACTGAAGGCAATTTCCTCCGGGTGGATCTGACTTCAACTTCCTGCAAGGAAGGATGCTCTCTCACTGGACAAAACCCACTCCTCACATCCAACCACACGTTCCCGTGCACGTTCAAATATATTTCTAGCATCCAGCTTAACATGCTTCCCCTCTCATGACTCCTCCTCGCCTTTCTCATCCATCTGATGCATTGTCTCATCCCTCTTGTTCCCCATATTCCTTCTTTTTTTACACGAGTCTACCTTAGTTGTTCAGAGTAATTAACGAGACTTCTAATAGCCTTACATAATGTCCCCTTTTTCCATCCACCCACAGTTATCTCCGGGCAGCCAAGGTTTTGGCAAGGAGATGCCATCTGAGACTCTCTGGCTCATCGTAAAAGTCTCTTATAGCTCGTGGTGATTGAAGTGTGAATCAATATTCGCAGTGGAGTGTGAAGGGGAAAAAAATCCTCTCCCGAGATGATATATATAAATATTTTCTTTTTTTTTCTTTGAGTCATTCGTCCGAAGGGGCTCAGGCGGGGAAGAATGTACGGCGGCGTTGGCACGAGCTCCGTTTTCTTTTGTGAGATGGGGCCCATCATTGCATAGGGAGTTAGAGACGGGATAATTCTTTTGGGCTGGGGGATTCAGTAATGAGGCGGAAAGTAAGGGGAGGAGGGAGGAAAGGGAAAGGTAAGAAGTGATTCGAGATAGGTAGGAATGAGAGATGCTGGAATATAGGACCAGAGATACTGACGAAAAAGAAAAAAGACAGAAGATTGAGAGGACGAGGAAGAGTAATACCTTTTATGTCAATACATGTGTTTGAAAGACATGATGGAAGTGACAAATGCCTTTTATTTTTTCTTCTAAAGACGTGATGGAAGTGACAGAGGCCCATACAGACAGACGATGATAAGGATAAAAGTAATCAAAAACCATTTTTAGGGAAAAGAGGAAATACCAGGATAAACGTGGATATTTTGTCTCCTTACAGTGAGAAACATCGACTTATACTCTGCTTTTACAAGCTGATTTACAATTTCTCATACGGTACTTCAAAAGCTTAACTCTGTTATATTAATTACAACAAAAGTGATACTATTTCAATATCAACTCTAACTGACTCATTTTCATTCGAAATTACATCTAAGGTAATCATGGAATCAGAATGTTATAATCACATCATATATCTCTTACTTATAAAGTCTGATAATGAGTGTACTTCAGCCCTTGAGCACGGCTTTTTCGACTTCTGGGTGTGGTGGCCTTATAAAGGTCAGGTCAAGAAGGGTCACGCCACAGTTACCCAGAGGTCAAACACTTATAAGGTCAGGTCAAGAAGGGTCACGCCACAGTTACCCAGAGGTCAAAACATCGTGCACAAGAGCTTAACTTAGGATGCACATGATAACTTCTTTAGAGCTGCTGGTGTGACATATTCTTCATCCCCCAACGTTGATAATGTAATTACCTACATGTACAGTACAAGAGGAGAGAGAGAGAGAGAGAGAGAGAGAGAGAGAGAGAGAGAGAGAGAGAGAGAGAGAGAGAGAGAGAGAGTTCTACATAAATGTGGGGGGGCCATATGATGCTATTGGTTCTATAGGATATAGGCGTTAGGATGGTCTGGTTATAGGAAAGGAGTATAGACGTGAAGAATTAGATTGACTTCAAAAAAGTGTGGTCGTAATGATGACGGTCAGAAAACTCATTTCAGTAAAGGTTAAAGGTTTAGGGTCTTTCGTGCACAGGAACCTGACGCGACCTGAGATGGGGGGGAAGGATAAATTGGCGTATTATGTATAGGAAACCCATACGTGGAGTTGGCCACGGAAATGTAGATTCCCGTTTGTCGTGTGACATTCTACCTGTGTGGCTCGAAAGGGGGGTGGGGGGAGGGTGTGTGTGTGTGTGTGTGTGTGTGTGGGATAGATGGTGCCGTCCCTGGGGATAGAAATATTGGGTCTTCAGCATCCCAGCGCCCGTGTCTGCAGCGGAGCTGATCCATCTCTGTCGAAGCGCAAACGCATTCATCTTGCTTGGTGCGTCCATGCTTCTTGTGTGCATTATTTAACTCATTAATCTCCATTATTTATCTTCTTCAGGTGGGTACATCACCTCACCCCATGTTCTTTACTCCATCATATTCATCCTGATGTTTCCTTCACCTTCTTGTCTTCTCCGGTTCTGCCTTTCCCACGTTGTTCGCTGGCCCCCTATCCTAGCCGTCCGTTTTCCAACCTCACTCGTATGGATCCAGAATCGTGCTTCCTTGAGCCTTCTCTTGGTCTCTGCCGTTCCTCAACCTCTCCGTTCCTTCATGAACCCCCATCCCTCCAAAACCTCCTCCTATTCCTCTTCCTTCTTCTTCTCCTTCTCTCATTCTTCAGGAACCCCCCCCCCCCACCAATCGTTCCCGAAACCTCTCCCTCCTTAAACCTCTTCCCTTCCCGTGCCATCTCTCTCTCTCTCTCTCTCTCTCTCTCTCTCTCTCTCTCTCTCTCTCTCTCTCTCTAAGTCTCACCCAGACCCACCCACCATCAATCTTGTCTTCTATCCCAACCTTCTTCCTAAATCTCTCTCTCTCTCTCTCTCTCTCTCTCTCTCTCTCTCTCTCTCTCTCTCTCTCTCTCTCTCTCCCTCTCTCTCTTTCTCTTCTCTGTTTCTCCCGCTCTTTCCTTTCCATTTACTGTAGTTATTGCTCGTCTCCTGAGCTAAGGCGACTGGAAACTATTCTCCCAGTGAAACAGAAATACGCTTCGTGACCCCCGGACGCACGTATTTATCCCCTCATTTCATTCATGCTAATACGCACTGATATTTGCTTTAATCGGTTTTTCTGCGGCATTTTCGTTTCCCTTTTTATAACTTGTAATGATTTATTTTTCCACTGTTATGTTATTTATATACAAGTTCTCTTTAGTTTTATCATTCATTTGACTCTGGTAAATTTTTTTTCCCCTCATCAAAAGACCCCTTTTCTTCTCCCGATTTGCCTTCGTCAAATATTCCCTCTAAAAGGGTGAATGGCAGTAGCATGTAATGGGCCTCCTTTGTTGCTCCGATACATCGGTTCGATTCCACAGAGGGTTACGGGGGAAATTATCGGGAAACTTGGGCGCTGATCGATTTTTGATGGCTTTTATGTTAACATAGATCAGGGGGAGGTTGGTGTGCGGTCTTGGGATGATGTAAGCCGGGTCCAGAATGGTAGTTATATGAGAGGAAGAATACCTTGAAATTTGAGCTTTCGAAGACCTGTAGATGATCTTCCGAATTAGGTTTTGAAATTAAAATCCTCAACAGAAATGACTGTATATATATAATATATATAATAATATATATATATATATATATATATATATATATATATATATATATATATTTCTTACGTTGTGGCTTTGTTTTACATCACGGTTTTAAGTTAGGGAAAATGAAGAGCGTAGACGAAGAAAAGAGATTTTTCGAAAGCCCATATCTGATGACTCAGAGATGGAACAGATAGAGACCATAGCAAGAAATATACCAAATAACTTGTTAGAATACGACGCGAAGAAGTAGTTCTCTCGTTCTGTCACCGTAGTTAATGAACGAACTACGTCATGAGATATTGCTTATCATAAAAGGTAGTTCAGAATTACGAGTGATAGGGATCTTTACGAGTGTGCGAGTCTCTCTCTCTCTCTCTCTCTCTCTCTCTCTCTCTCTCTCTCTCTCTCTCTCAATAAAGAGACACGTAATTACAGATGGGGATGACTTGAACCCACAAGAACACATCACACACCATCTGTTTTGGTTAAGGTTCTCTTGGTGTCAAAAGAGACTTTCTTTTTTCTCTCTCTCGTCACCATAAGGTATGCCTCTCTCTCTCTCTCTCTCTCTCTCTCTCTCTCTCTCTCTCTCTCTCTCTCTCAGTAATCTCACGACCCTAACCGGTTCTCTCTTTTTTTTCCCCCTCCCTCACGATTACCCCCCATACAGGACCGTGACAAGTACGCCTCTCGGACGCACCTCCACTCGACGGTGGAGGAAATGCGGAAAATGAACGCCAGGAGGAAGCTGAAGGGCGCTGTCCTGGCGGCCGTGTCCTCTCCGAGGTGGACCAGCTTCTACAGCGACCCGACCCTCGACCCCTACCCCGAGTTACCCGCTGACGACGACGTCTGCAGTACGGGTCAGTATCGCCTCCGACACCAGCAGCTTCCTCCTCCTCCTCCAACATTATCACCATAGAAGCTTCATTTTCTCCATCATCACCACCACCGTTGAATCCTCCTTCTCCTCCTCCTCCTCATCTTCTTCTTCTTCTTTTCTTCTTCTTCTTCCTCCTCCTCCAACATTATCACCATGGAAGCCTCATTTTCTCCATCATCACCACCGTTGAATCCTCCTCCTCCACCACTCCATCAGCATCTTCACAACTAAACCCTCATCTTCTCCATCCGCCATCATCACGACTAGATCCTCATCATCTCCACCAGTGCTGAGTTCTCCACCACCATCACCACCACTGCTGGATCCGTGTCTCCATCACCAATCACCCTCATTGTCATTAGAGTTGCACTCGTCACCACTAGCACTGCCATTTCCCATGTCGTCATTACCTCTTGTCACAAACTTGAATTTTTGTATTCCTTAACTGCTAGTTACCTTAATCTGTCACAAACTTGAATTTCTTTTGTATTCCTTAACTGCTAGTTACCTTAATCTGTCATAAACTTGAATTTCTTTTGTGTTCCTTAACTGCTAGTTACGTTAATCTGTCACAAACTTGAATTTCTTTTGTATTCCTTAACTGCTAGTTACCGTAATCTGTCATAAACTTGAATTTCTTTTGTATTCCTTAGCTGCTAGTTACGTTAATCTGTCACAAACTTGAATTTCTTTTGTATTCCTTAACTGCTAGTTACCGTAATCTGTCATAAACTTGAATTTCTTTTGTATTCCTTAACTGCTAGTTACCGTAATCTGTCATAAACTTGAATTTCTTTTGTATTCCTTAACTGCTAGTTACGTTAATCTGTCACAAACTTGAATTTCTTTTGTATTCCTTAACCATAAGTGTCTATTAGACCGGACCCACTTCCCTTGTCCACACTGACTTAAACCAACTTCATTTTACCCCAGACCCACTTCAAGACTCAGTCACTCTTCACTGACCTAGACCCACCATTCAGCTACACTCCAGTTTAATGGGGGTATCAACAGACTTATTTCATTTTCATCTCTTGTAGAGTGAATGAAAATGAATTCTGGGACCATTTCAGTATTGCCTCATGTTTCATGCATTACTGTATTAGTATAGGGGACAACATTACCCCTTAGCTTTAACATGCTGGAGATGATGTTAAATGGGTCACCGTTGATTACGAACTGAACCTTCAGGTCTTGGCACGATCTTTTTCACCAGTCCTTTAACTCTCTCGTTTTCTAATTCAACTTTTTACGTTTTTTTTTCTTCTAAAAACTATGACCTGCACTTTTTGTCCCCATCATTCGTCGCTGCTCTTAGGAAGATAAACCTTTCGTGTGCCAAACACTCCTTCATCTTTTCAACCCGCTTCCTTCATCTTCATTCCATCATGCTGTTCCTCTGTTTCCTCAACTTTTCCCAATGTTCCCACTGTCTTCTCTGGTCTCCTTTAGTAAATAGAGTCAAAGAAAATCATGCCTTTACATAGCCAGTTGAGAGAAAGAAAGGGAATAACATGACTTTGTCACATTTGACCTTTGAGTAACTCTTAGAAGATAATTTGAAGAAATGCCACAGAAGTGAGGTATATGGTGGCCAAAGCAACTCATGACTCTTCCATTGCGATACCCTTGGTAGGCAAAGATGGTGCTAGACCTGATTTCCCCAAATTCTGTTTATACCTGATTTACGGGCATAGCATTGAGAATGGTATTAGCTTTCTCGGTGTCATGGGGGGCTTTGGAGCCATAGATGGCTTTAGCTTTTCCCCGTTGATCATGAGACTGTAGGAATCATGAGTAGCTCGAGCCCTTTGCAAGGTTGATCAACGAGCACCTTTTCCATTCTTGGTCATGAATCATTGAGGTCACGTGTGGCAATGGCCTCTCTTAACACAAGTGTTTAAGGGGGTCATCAAGTGAGGTGTATAGCCTTACCCGCTGACGATCAGTGGGCGCTCTGGAATCATAAGTGGCTGCCTTGTCGCCCCCCAGGAGCAGTAAGCGTGGTGCTGGACTCCCTGGACGACATCCAGTGCCTGCAAGAGTGCCCCGTCAAGGATCGGGACTTCCTTCTCTCCGTCCTGGAAGACACGCAACTCCACGCCCTACTTGACGTAAGTACCCCCGTTCTCTTTGGTCGCGACCTGCAGCTTGACGCGCTTCAGCAGCTGTGGGATTTTTCTCTCTCTCTCTCTCTCTCTCTCTCTCTTCTCTCTCTCTCTCTCTCTCTTCTGAAGGGCGTGGAAATCGTCTCTTTAGGATCACCAGTCACTCGCGCCCTGGACGACACATTTGCGAAGCGGCAGGATCTCAAGTTCCAGGTGTAGTGTAGAGTTGGCGAAACGCTCTCTCTCTCTCTCTCTCTCTCTCTCTCTCTCTCTCTCTCTCTCTCTCTCTCTCTCTCTCTCTCTCTTCTTATGGTCTTACAGGTTCATCAGGTTTGTAAAGCCTGGATTTATTTATCTCCTTTTTGGATCATTCCTAAGCCTTGAGTCTTACTTTATTTTTTTTTAGGAGTGAAAATTCTTTTTGATTACTGCTCAGAATTCCAGGGAGATGTAAAGCCTCTTTGTCATAGCAATTAAATTCAAGCGCTTTTAACTTGGAATTCGGAATGAAGCTTTTTGAATTGGGTATCATACACACTCTCCCTGCACCGTTGTGTGTGTGTGTGTGTGTGTGTGTTATATTCTGACCATATTGTCTTGTTTTATTATGAGGAGGCAGTTTGATTGGGTATGAACTGCACTATTTCATTACAGTCTTGTTGATTAATGTTGTCATGATTTTTAATGACCATATGTAATGTGATATCTGCCATTATCATTATTATTATTATTATTATTATTATTATTATTATTATTATTATTATTGTGTGCTCCTAGAGGGTAGTAGTAGTAGTAGTAGTAGTATGTGCTGGTTTTTATTATTATTATTATTATTATTATTATTATTATTTATTATTATTATTATTATCTGTTCCTTGGGAGTAGAACATGCTGGTTCATCAAGAGGGAAGATAAGTAAGCTATCGACTGTCGTTTTGCAGGTAAGTTAGTAGGAAATATATCCTATTACTATAACGTGTCCTTATTCACATATTTACCCTTGAAATTGTCTGATGATAATATCTTTCGGCCCTTTTTTTTTTCTTAGGGTTCGTTATAGACATGTTTGGTCTTAAGACGTATGTGAATAAGCATTGGAATTCATTGGCAGCTTTCGTAGGCATTATCACCGAACAAGGAACGGTTATACGTTTCAGTAAACACTCACCCCCAAAATTAAGATTCCTGTTTGGAAAACTAATTTTGAGTTGTGTTGATATCGTCCGCTGTATTTTTGTTTGTTTTCATATGTGTGTGTGTGTTGAAGTGTGTAAGCCTCACTTGTTCTGTAGGATCTGTCTCGATTGGTAATACGACAGTTAGATCGCTAAGGGGAAAACTGTGTTTGATTATGATTTTCAGTGAATAACAAAAAGGAAATGTTTAAGAAGGGTAATTCATCTCTTATGAATCAAGGAAAGAGCGACTGTCTGGGAAGAAATGGTAAAAGCCAATGCTAGGAAAAATATGGGTAAATATTCGTTGGGTTTGAATAGGTTTATTGTATGGGAAGGGGTGAATTGTTCTTGCAACAAAAGGAACATTTCTCTTATAAGTGTGTAAAAGATTATAAGATTAGGGATGGAATGACAGTATAAATCTTTGCAGGGAAGGATTAGTATAGGTAGAAACCCCCCCTTTTTTATACAGAATCGTATAAGAAAAAAATATGGTCAAGAATGGGATGTATTTGATGTTGCTTGTTGCATAAAGTGAACGTCGAAAAGGGGCGATTGAGTCAAGATACACACTATGGATGTTGTTGCTCATATTGGGCCCCATACAGAGCGAGTTTAGATGAACGTCGGTGTAGCTTATGAATACATATTCTCAAGTCGAGAACTGTGGTATGAGTTGTGTTACGAAGAACAGCAAAGGAACATAAGACTTTGGAAGGCCATACGAAGACTTCCCTAGATATGCAGAGAAAGATTTAACCATGATGTTGTCAGTAAGCTGAAACCAGTTTAAGTGTGTCGTTGAGGAAGAGGTGAAAAATAGTAGTTGTCAGCGAGCTGACGTGAGCTTAAAGCTTTGACTTTCTATCAGATCATGAATTTTGAAAAAAGAAAAGAAAGAGAAATAGATACGACATTTTGGCATCGTTGGATAGAAATGGCCACTTCATAATCACCTTACAAAGCACGGCAGACGATAAACTTTTATTATCACTTACTTTGGATCCAATCGTAAATCGTCCTCTTGAGATGTTAACACCGGAAGCCTAATCAGATGACGATAGGATGATTTTCTATTCGTTTATGTAAAGCAAGAATACTTGCCCACCATATTCGATTGTTCCTGGGGTGGGGGGATGTGGTCGTGTCTTATCATCTGCAGCATCAAGCATCAGCCGAGAGAATGCCAAGCCCTCGAGTAGGAGATGGGGTTGCGACAGGGCACAGTCTCCTCCGGGAAGGGGGACATGTTGGGGATGGGAAGGGACGGGAGAGGAGTGGACATCTCGAGTGCCATGTTGGGTATTTTGGTACGTGTGGACTTCTCTGGTAATGTGGGGCGTTATTCGGACTTTCATAGCATTAGTTTCTAAGCCGAGAACATATTGGTATACTGGTCGTGATGATTAATGGGACATACTGGTTAAGAGGGACTTGCTGGCGCGGGGGGACATATTGGTGTACTGTTAGGTAGTGACGCGCAGGACATATTGGTGTAAGGCAACATGTCGCGGGAGGGAAAGGGATATTGGCTCTGGAGTTCAAGGAGACTCGTTGGAAATGATTTGGTGAAGGGGGAACATATTGTTGCAAGAGGCCTTGACTGTGTGGAGAGGGACATATTATTGCAGGGGGGACGTGGCGGTGAAATAGACATATTGGTTCAGGATAAGGACATACCCATATATATGTTGTTGTCTGCGTATGCCTTGACGATTTCAGCTTTATCTTCTCATTTCATTATTTCTACGTTTCTACTTGTGTCTATTCTCTGTTTCATACTTCCCCTCGTCTTCAGTGTCTCATTCCTATTCTGCCATATTGTTTTTCCCTTATTTTCATGCCCTTCGTCCGCCTTTTCTCCGTCATGGATCCATCTATTTCGACCATACTGCACTTAGTCCCTGGGTGATGTATGCATCAAGCTAACACTCACACGTTCTCCCTTGTAAGGCAACTTGTCGCGCCACATCGGTGAACAGGTCTTGGCCATCAGTCAAAGCAGAGTTGAAGACGTCCTCCGTCGTCGTCTTTCATTTGCATGATCGCAGCGGTGGTTCTCATGCACGGGATCTTCTGGCGTGGCGGCGCAGCCGTAAAAAGAGAGAGAGAGAGAGAGAGAGAGAGAGAGAGAGAGAGAGAGAGAGAGAGAGAGAGAGAGAGAGAGAGAGAGTCTCTCTCTCTCTCGTGTTGGTAATACTCTGGGCCAGGCGGTGTTATTGTGGGGTCATTACGACGGGTGGTTCTCCTCCTCCTCCTCCTCCTCCCTGACGGCGGGCCCAGGCGTTCGCCCGACCGTGTAAACCATTTTAGGGTTCATCACCTTTAATAAGGTGGACCAGACGGAGTCTGACTTAGCCCTGGTGAGGTCTTCCACCGTTCATAGGGGACCAGTGCTTTTACTGTGGTTCTTCTTCCTCTTTTTCTTCTTCTTCTTCTCCCTCTTTTCTTCTTCTTTTTCTTCTTCTTCCTCTTCTTCTTCTTATTATTATTATTTCTTCTTCTTCTTCTTCTTCTTCTTCTTCTTCTCCCCCTTTTTCTTCTTCTTTTTCCTCTTCTTCTTCTTCTTCTTCTTCTTCTTCTTTTTCCTCTTCTTATTATTTTTCTTCTTCTTCTTCACTGCGGGCATCATCGTAACCCTGTCCTTTAACCCGACCATTAAAGACGAGGTCAAAGGTCACTAGTGTCGATGGCGTAATGAAAGCTCAGTCCTCGAGGGTGAAGGAGTTGAGGTTTATCAAGGCTGTGGTGAAAATGAATTTGGTGAACATGATGGTCGGTGATCATGAGGAGGAGAACATACATTTTCTAGCTAATGTTCGTGTTTTTCTAATCAAAGTTAATCATCTTTGTTTTTTTTTTTTGAGGTTTCAGCGTTTCCTGACCTGATCATGGCGAACGATAATTGACCTCGTTGCGGTTCAGACGTTGTTAAGGTGTTCTGATTCGACCTTTACCTCGTTATAGGTTCGACGAACGAGTGGTAGTGGTCGTGAGTTGAAGGACGTTCCCACCGACGACCGCCTAAATCAGGAAAGAAATTGGGTGTTCTTCCTCGTGCATTTAAATTGCTATATTTGTGTGTACGTCGGAGGGGAAAGTAGTTTTATATTTACTTTATATATATATCTATGTTGCGTTGGTGACGTCATGACTTGTTGTTGGGCACTAGGGAAAAAAATATGGGAGGAGAATTGGTCATTACTATTCATTAAGGCGGTGATGACTTGTTGCGTCCTGGGGAAAAAAAACGGGAGGAGCATTGGTCATTACTATTCATTAAGGTGACGTTGGTTTATTCGAAACAGACAAGGATCTGAGCGCTAGGATAGTATCATTCCAGGCTGAAGCGTAGGTACTATTACCATGAATGGTCAACACGTTTTTTCTCTACCTCACTAGATGGAAGTATGTGAGAGGAATCAAAGCTGTGTGACACTAGATCGTAATGGGGTTTGAGTCTCTGTGTGGATGCACTGAGAGAGTGGATATGTGTGTGTGTTAGAGGCAGCGTTTCAGGGGGGGACTCTTGTGCTTCCTTTCCCTGTTACCAGTTCACACTTCCGTGAGTTGCCTGCTGTCTTAGGAGAGAGGGTTGACCCCTCTCTCTCTCTCTCTCTCTCTCTCTCTCTCTCTCTCTCTCTCTTCTCTCTCTCTCTCTCTCTCTCTCTCTCCGGTCGAGAGATATGTGTGGTGTTTTTTTTTCTTTTTTGCGTCATGTCGAGTGGCATGCCTCATGCCGCCACGTGTCCACTGCCACGGACTTAGATCCTGGAGGCGTGACCAAAGCCTCGGTCGTTAGATGACGTCACTCCCCCCTCCCCCTCCCCCCCCACTCTTGTCCTCGTCGTACTTCATCCTCCACTCCAGCAGCTGGTCCTCGAGGAGTTCGACTCAGCCCTCTTCAATACCTCCCCGCGCAACTGCTACCGATTTAATTGAATCGATTTAACTCACTCAACCTAATTTTTCTCGGGACATGATTTATTGCCTTTTTTTTGTCGTTATTTCTAGTATTTCTTCTAATTTTTTCTTTAGCTCGAGTCATCCTCCGTAGAAAATGTCAGGAGAGGGTTGACGTCAGCCTGTACAGTCTTCCGCCGTCGTCATGAGAGAGAGAGAGAGAGAGAGAGAGAGAGAGAGAGAGAGAGAGAGAGAGAGAGAGAGAGAGAAGGAGAGGCCACGTGTGGCGGTGGTTGTAGCTACGCTGTCAGCACTTGTGTTCTTCACGAAGACGACGACTTTCCCCAAGAGGAAACTCAGAAAAGCCTTTTGGTCCACACAAGTCATGAGGATGGGTTTGAGATGGCTCAGTACCATTATCCTGAGTACAGTGTCTGTTATGATGTCATTTGGAGGGTATATAACCCTGGCAGTCAACTTGGAGGTTGTTACTCACAACCCATGAGACCATGGGAGGTTCTTAATCACGTTATTAACTTTACTCTCGGCTGTTCTGGATCGTGGACGTCCATCCGTCCTCCGCTGGCTCGTACTCTTTAACATGTACTGTTGTAGCTTTTAATTTTCCAGCGTTGGGGGTACTGGCTCTCTTCCAGCGTTTCGTCAGAGCTTTGAGACACGCGCTGCTATTGACGTAGATCATGGAGTTGTTCTAGATCAACACTGACTCTGAACTTCTGGTTTGTCTGTACGTGTACTGACATGGGGTCGGGGATTTTGTTTTGCCCTTCAAAATCTCGGAAGCACTTGGTTGCACACAGACACCTCACGGATGCAGGAGGAGACTTGAATCGTTTCTTTTTTTTTTAAATTTCTTAGGGTGTCGGGGACGGAGATCTTCCCGTAACCATCCTTTTAAAGCCGTACTTCAACATCTCCGGCAACAGTAGTGTTGAGAGATGTTGCCTTCAAGAATATTGCCAGGAGGTGATGGGTGTTTTGAATATATATAAAAACCCCTTGAGCACGACGTTGCTAGTATTGTAAGATGACAAGTATGTGCCGTTTTGACCTGACCCTTCCGTCAGTACGCCAACAAGCCCCAAGGATCGTACCGACGCAGTGAAGGGCAATGCAACGTTGTTCGTACCGACGCAGTGAAGGGCAATGCAACGTTGTTCTCAAAAGGTTCGTACCGTCGTGTTTTTTAAAAGGCCTCATCGCCACACCTCATCAATATTCATAAGACCCCAAGGTCGTTGCTTACGAACTATAATACCATAGTTTACTAACGAGTCTCATGTCTGTGAGCCCGATTGATAAAGGTAAATGTACGTACATCATAAGACTTTATGCAAAGCGGAAGGATGTTTTTTTCCCATTCTTCGACCCCTGTATTCAGCCCTTCCCCAATATTGGACAGGAGTATTTATCGTCATTTTGAAGAAGCATGTGAAAAGTTTGAGGTTGTATCCATCCCCTGTGGAAAAAATATGGCCTTTGAAAATGTCTGGAAGGGATCAGTTATCTGACTCGTTGTAGCTTCATACTGAACCCAACTTGAAATTGGGACAACGTTTTTCTTGCAGGTAGCTTTTATTTTTTTTTTTTCTCCCCTCATCCCATTTTCTGTCTTCTTTCAGTGCCGTGACTGGTAGCACGATCGGTTTCGATAAGGTTGGGTACGACTCTCAAAAGCTGGTCATTGAAACTTTTAAAAACCCCTCTAAGATTTTATGAGGAGCTCAAAATCTCAAGTAAATAATGGTTATATACTTTATTCTTCAATCGTTTTTCTTTGTTTGCATGGAGATCAGAATCTTCGAGTGAATTTAATTCATTTACAATGATGTTTTCTCTATGATTATATAGCGGTAGGTGTACCTTTTTAAATATTATATATATATATATATTATTATATATATTATATATATATATATATATATATATCCCTGGGGATAGGGAGAAAGAATTACTTCCCACGTATTCCTGCGTGTCGTAGAAGGCGACTAAAAGGGGGGGAGCGGGGGGTGGAAATCCTCCCTCTCGTTTTTTTTTTTTTTTTTTTAATTTCCAAAAGAAGGAACAGAGAATTGGGCAGGTGAGGGTATTCCCTCAAGGCCAGTCCTCTGTTCTTAACGCTACCTCGCTAATGCGGGAAATGGCGAATAGTTTGAAAGAAATATATATATATATATATATATATATATATATATATATATATATATATATATATATATATATATATATATATATATATATATCAGGGGCTCTAGCAGCCTGAAAGCAGCGCTGTAGCCAGGAGCAGGGAAGTGATGGTCTCCTTTGAATTGATACGTTCCTTGACGATACAACTCCAGCGGGGGTGACTTACTACTTCAGAAGGTGGAGGCTGGTGCCCCTGTAGGAGACGGGGCAGTGGAGAGGCTTCTAAGGTAGAATCTGCTACGATTCTACTGTATTTATGTGCCTTAATAAGGAAAGAACCCCATCCAGGAAGGGGAAGGGAAGGATTAGGGTGGAAAGTGATGGGGGTGGGAAGAGAAGAGGGAGTTATAGTACGAGGGAGGTGAAGAAATGGGTCCCTCCTCCTCTTCGATTTACGTTCGTCTATTTCTCTTGGCCACACACACACACATATAGGACGGCTCTAGTCGGTTGACGGTTTCACACACACACACACACACACACACACACACACACACACACATTTCCCGCACCTGCGAGTACCAGACGATGGTCCATTCCCAGGAGTGAAAGGCTGTTGAGTTGCCTTCACGTCGTGCCTCGTTATTTCCTGCTTGCTGGAGTGATAGTGCGGCGTGGACAGACAACTCGCACTGCTTTCGGAAGTCTACTCGCTTCACTTGACGGTCTCGTCGTTTAAATGAGATATTAGAGACATTTTCATAAGGATGTTTTGAATTTCGAGGCGAAATACCTGGAAGAAAATTTGAGTAACGTTTCTCTCAGGGTTGTATTTGCTTTGACGTTTGGTTAAGTTCTTGTACTCGATTCTTGTTGCCAGGTTAACAAAAGTTTGCAGTGTTTGTGTGTGTGTGTGTGTGTGTGTGTGTGTGTGTGTGTGTGTGTGTGTGTGTGTGTGTGTGCTTGAAAGCAATTAAGTGTGCAAACTTTGCATACCAAAAGTTAAAGTAAACTTTTTTGTTGTCAAGTTTAGCGAAGCTTTGAGAAGTGAATTCTTAAAGATCCACTGAGATAATAGGGCAGGTTAGTAAAGTACATGATAGTGCTTGGGCTTCAAGGGAGAATCGGCGTTGTAGTTCGGCCCAAACCCAACCCAGGCGCTCGTCATCCCATCGCGACTGGTCGATGAATGGGTACCTGGCTTAGCCTAGTGTGTGTGTGTGTGTGTGTGTGTGTGTGTGGTATGTCCATACATAACATGCGAGTAAGATAAAGACACTGGGCAACTCGAAGTGTAGAAACCTCTTTCCGTAACAGGTAATCGAGAGATAGATAGATAGACAGATAGACAGATAGATAGATAGATAGATAGATAGAGAGAGAGAGAGAGAGAGAGAGAGAGAGAGAGAGAGAGAGAGAGAGAGAGAGAGAGAGAGAGTTTGACACCGTCCCTCCGTAAGGCTTGAAGGCGTCTCCCGGAAGACACGTTAATGACGTTAAGGATCTTTGGAGAGATGGTGGTGAATATGGTGATTGTTTCGAGGTCGAGGGGTCATCATGTATGGTCGGTGTTGGTGGGAGAAGGAGCAATAAGGTAGGGATTAATGAGGCAGGGCAGAGGATTATTATTAATCTTCGAGGAGGCGATAGATTACCATTGACGTGTACCAGTAGGGGATCACGGCCAGGGATTATAATGTAAACCAGTACATAGAAAAGTCATTTATGATGTATATTGGTACATGGGAATGCCAGATAACAGAAGACCTGATGGTCTATGACGAAGGTTATCTGCTGGAGGACAGTAATACATGGGAGGACATGGGAAAGCCAGATAACAGAAGACCTGATGGTCTATGACGACACCTGCCGGAGGACAGTAATACATGGGAAATCAACGCCATATAACAGGAAACCTAGATGGTTGATGAGGATGTAATCACCTGGAGTACAAAAAACAGGTCCACGAAATCAGAATTACATAGAGACGGAGGTGATAATACGCAGGAGGTGCTTCATCCTCTGCTGCTTCATCCTCACTACTCCTATTGGATGGAAGCCTAGAGCAAAGGATTATGAAAGTGACCTGATTACTAAGTGAGGAGGGAGATCAACGAGGGAGGGAGTAATGCAGGAGGAGCAAGACCGGTATGAGGTAGTAGATAACGGAAGATGAGCACAGGGAGGTTTTGCGGAGGAGTGATACGGGGTTAGCGCAAAGGCTGAAGGGGTGTAACGAGCGGCGTTAATTAAAGGAGAGACTAGTAGAGGGTTGGGAGGGAGTGGGTAAGTGGGGAGTGGGAAGGTGAAGCATGGGGTCATTGAAATTCGATGACTACAATATGAGATCTGGAGGTGGAATATAGGGAGAGGGAGTGATGCCTTCCTCCAGGAGGAGAAAGTCAGGTGGAGAGGCAGCGAACGATGGAGGAGAGGAAGGAGGAGGAGGAGGCGGAAGGGAGAGGAAGGCGAAGAAGACTAGAGAGAAACTGGAGGGAAGTCTGGAGAAAGAGAGACGGAAAAAATCAGTGGAAGGGAAGAAGGAGAGAGACGAGGAATAGAGAAAGGGCAGAGGAATTCAAGGGAAATAAACACCAAGAGAAATATAAGAGTCTGATTGTGAATGTGGAAGTGATCAGAAACTCGGAGACCAAGCGAATGAAACAGAAGAGGCAAAGCGGAACAGCAGCTGGAGAATGGGAGAGGTGACGGGGGGGGGGGGGGGGGGAGAGAGAGAGGAGAGAGAGAGAGAGAGAGAGAGAGAGAGAGAGAGAGAGAGAGAGAGAGAGAGAGAGAGATGGTATGTATCTAGGAAGAGATAGATGAGGAGAATGGAATGGGATATTATATGATAATTACAAAAGTAGAAATATGGAAGGAAAGACGATGCACGGGAGAAAATGCCTTTGTGGATATGATGAAAAAAAAAAGTCCACACTGCGCAACTTTAGTGAGGATTTTTAGATTCGACTACCTTGATAACCACTGCACGATCCTTGGGCGTCATATGGCCTACCCTTTGACCTAACCTTTTAAAAGGTTAAAAAGGGTCATGTTGATATACCCAAAGTGTCGTAGCCTCAGTATGCTCAAGAAGTAAATAAAGATGCCATCTATCTGAGTGATAGATGCGTCGCATCTACCCAGACCCCGAGATAAAGGAATAGTCAGGTTTTATGGAAGTGAGAAAACTTTGATGCCTCCGTCCCTGATATATATATATATATATATATATATATATATATATATATATATATATATATATATATATATATATATATATTATATATATATCTTCCTTTCATACTATTCGCCATTTCCCGCGTTAGCAAGGTAGCGTTAAGAACAGAGGACTGGGCCTCTGAGGGAATATCCTCACCTGGCCTCGTTCTCTATTCCTTCTTTTGGAAAATAAAAAAAAAAAAAAAAACGAGAAGGGAAGATTTCCAGCCCCCGCTCCCTCCCCTTTTAGTCGCCTTCCACGACACGCAGGGAACACGTGGGAAGTATTCTTTCTCCCTATCCCCAGGGAGATATATATAATGTATATATATATATATATATATATATATATATATATATATATATATATATATATATATATATATATATATATATTGTTATTTTATTTATATATTTATTTGCTTTATTATTTTGTTCGTCCGCGTAAGCATCAGGAAACATGAAGAAATCCAACCACCACATAACATGATATATAATGCAAATACGATGTACTCTCAATGTACACATAAATATACAAACAGACATTAATTACACTGTACATATTTTTACTGTTTATTTATTCATGCTACTAGACACATGAATAACAAATTCTCATGTGTGCGAGTTCGCTAGGAAAAGCAACGCTAACAAGCATCTTATGCTCGAAACAATTTTCCGAGGAAAATCTTAATTTTTTCACAAACACATCGAACACAATCCAAGAGCACCTCCATGTTGGCGTATCAATTTCATCATTTTACTCAATGAAATTTGCTCAATTTCAACTTCGATTTTAATGAAAATGTGGGTAAAGTGTAATTATATGGTGATTAGTATATCGAGTCAAAATACCGCATTTCGTAAATTAAGCGGTTAATTACATACTTAAGATTAATCATAATTATATCAATATGCTAATTACTCTACTAATTACACGAATTTCAAGGTTTTGACCACAGATTCTTACTCAGCAGACGTAAAAGCATCTATGCCGAAATTTTCAGGAAAAATTTTTTCAAAAAATCAAGAAAAACCAAGGCCGAAAAATCAGCTATGCTGATAATATTTTGCTCAGATTTTCAACATCTTCAGATTTTAATGAAAATCTGGTAAACGTGGTATTCTATATGGTGATTAAGGATATCGAGTCAAAAGACAGCATTTCGTAAAATTAAGGGCTTAATTACATACTTAAGATTAATTATAATTAATTAATATGCTAATTACTCGACTAATTACTCGAATTTTAAGTTTTGACCAAGATTCTTATTCAGCAGACGTAAAAGCATCTAGCTGAAATTTCCGAAAATCTATTTTTTCAAAAAATCAAGAAAAATAGCCTTGGATATTTTTGCTCAGATTTTCACATTCTTCAGATTTTAATGAAAATTGGAATGTGGTATCTATATGGTGATTAAGGATATCGAGTGAAAAGACAGCATTTCGTAAAATTAAGGCTTAATTACATAGTTAGATTAATTATAATTAAGTTAATATGCTAATTACTCGACTAATTACACGAATTTTTAGGTGTTGACTACAGATTCTTATTTAGCAGACGTAAAAGCATCTATGCTGAAAATTTCCGGAAAATCTATTTTTTCCAAAAATCAAGAAAAATCCCAGGCTATAGTTTTTGCTCAGATTTTGAACTTCTTCAGATTTTAATAAAAATCTTGGAATATGTGTTATTCTATATGGTGATTAAGGATATCGAGTCAAAAGACTGCATTTCGTAAAATTAAGCGCTTAATTACATACTTGAAATTAATTATAATTATATCATTATGCTAATTACTCTACCAATTACTCGAATTTTAAGGTTTTGACCACAGATTCTTATTCAGCAGACGTAAAAGCATCTATGCTGTAAATTTCCGGAAAATCTATTTTTTCCAAAAAATCAAGAAAAATCCAAGGCTATAGCCTTGGATAATATTTTGCTGAGATTTTCAACATCTTCAGATTTTAATGAAAATATGGGTAAACGTGGTATTCTATATGGTGATTAAGGATATCGAGTGAAAAGACAGCATTTCGTAAAATTAAAGGCTTAATTACATAGTTAAGTTTAATTATAATTAAGTTAATATGCTAATTACTCGACTAATTACACGAATTTTTAGGTGTTGACTACAGATTCTTATTTAGCAGACGTAAAAGCATCTATGCTGAAAATTTCTGGAAAATCTATTTTTTCCAAAAAATCAAGAAAAATCCCAGGCTATAGCCTTGGATAATATTTTGCTCAGATTTTCAACTTCAGATTTTAATGGAAATCTGGGACTGTGGTATTATATGTGGTGATTAAGGATATCGAGTCAAAAGACTGCATTTCGTAAAATTAAGCGCTTAATTACATAGTTAAGATTAATTATTAATTATATGCAATATGCTAATTACTCACTAATTACACGAATTTTACCAATTACTCGAATTTTAAGGTTTTGACCACAGATTCTTATTCAGCAGACGTAAAAGCATCTAAGCTGTAAAATTTCCGGAAAATCTATTTTTTCCAAAAATTTCAAGAAAAATCAGCTATGCTGGATAATATATTGCTCAGATTTTCAACATCTTCAGATTTTAATGAAATCTGGGTAAAGTGGTATTCTATATGGAGATTAAGGATATCGAGTGAAAAGAAAGCATTTCGTAAAATTAAGGGCTTAATTACATATTTAAGATTAATTATAATCATAATATGCTAATTACTCGACTAATTGCTCGAATTTTAATTTTTTGACCACAGATTCTTATTCAGGAGACGTAAAAGCATCTAGGCTGAAAATTTCCGGAAAATCTATTTTTTCCAAAAAATCAAGAAAAATCCCTGGACATTTTGCTCAGATTTTCAGCTTCTTCAGATTTTAATGAAAATCTTGGAATGTGTGGTATTCTATATGGTGATTAAGGATATCGAATCAAAAGACTGCATTTCGTAAAATTAAGCGCTTAATTACATAGTTAAGATTAATCATAATTATATTAATATGCTAATTACTCAAGTAATTACACGAATTTTTACGTTTTGACTACAGATTCTTATTCAGCAGACGTAAAAGCATCTATGTTGAACATATCCGGAAAATCTATTTTTTCAAAAAATCAAGAAAAATCCCAGGCTATATAGCCTTGGATAATATGTTGCTCAGATTTTGAACTTCTTCAGATTTTAATAAAAATCTTGGAATGTGTTATTCTATATGGTGATTAAGGATATCGAGTCAAAAGACTGCTTTCGTAAAATTAAGCGCTTAATTACATACTTGAAATTAATTATAATTATATCATTATGCTAATTACTCTACCAATTACTCGAATTTTAAGGTTTTGACCACAGATTCTTATTCAGCAGACGTAAAAGGATCTATGCTGTAATTTTCCGGAAAATCTATTTTTTCAAAAAATCAAGAAAAATCCTCTTGGATAATATTTTGCTGAGATTTTCAACATCTTCAGATTTTAATGAAAATATGGGTAAACGTGGTATTCTATATGGTGATTAAGGATATCGAGTGAAAAGACAGCATTTCGTAAAATTAAAGGCTTAATTACATAGTTAAGATTAATTATAATTATGTTAATATGCTAATTACTCGACTAATTACACGAATTTTTAGGTGTTGACTACAGGTTCTTATTTAGCTGACGTAAAAGCATCTATGCTGAAAATTTCCCGAAAATCTATTTTTTTGTAAAAAATCAAGAAAAATCCCAGGTTATAGCCTTGGATAATATTTTGCTCAGATTTTCAACTTCCTCAGATTTTAATTGAAATCTGGGAATATGTGGTATTCCATATGGAGATTAAGGATATCGAGTCAAACGACTGCATTTCATAAAATTAATGGGTTAATTACATACTTAAGATTAATTTTAATTATATCAAGACGCTAATTACTCTACCAATTACTCGAATTTGAAGGTTTTGACCAAAGATTCTTATTCAGCAGCCGTAAAAGCATCTATGCTGAAGATTTCAAGAAAATCTATTTTTTTCAAAAAATCAAGAAAAATCCCAGGCTATAGCCTTGGATAATATTTTGCTCAGATTTTCAAATTCAGATTTTAATGGAAATCTGGGACTGTGGTATTATATGTGGTGATTAAGGATATCGAGTCATAAGACTGCATTTCGGAAAATCAAGCGCTTAATTACATAGTTAAAATTAATTTTAATTATAGCAATATGCTAATAACTCGACTAATTACACGAATTTTTAGGTGTTGACCACAGATTCTTATTTAGCAGAGGTAAAAGCATCTATGTTGAAAATTTCCGGAAAATCTATTTTTTCCAAAAAATCAAGAAAAATCCCTGGATATTTTGCTCAGATTTTCAGCTTCTTCAGATTTTAATGAAAATCTTGGAATGTGTGGTATTGTATATGGGTGATTAAGGATATCGAATCAAAAGACTGCATTTCGTAAAATTAAGCGCTTAATTACATAGTTAAGATTAATCATAATTATATTAATATGCTAATTACTTAAGTAATTACACGAATTTTTACGTTTTGACTACAGATTCTTATCAGCAGACGTAAAAGCATCTATGTTGAACATATCCGGAAAATCTATTTTTTCAAAAAATCAAGAAAAATCCCAGGCTATATAGCCTTGGATAATATTTTGCTGAGATTAATCCTTAATATTTTGCTCAGGTTTTCAACTTCATCAGATTTTAATGGAAATCTGGGAATATGTGGTATTCTATATGGTGATTAAGGATATCGAGTCAAAAGACTGCATTTCGTAAAATTACGCGGTTAATTACATACTTAAGATTAATTATAATTATATGAATATGCTAATTACTCTACCAGTTACACGAATTTTAAGGTTTTGACCATAGATGCTTATTCAGCAGGCGTAAAAGCATCTATGCTGAAAATTTCCGGGGAATCTATTTTTTCCAAAAAATCAAGAAAAATCCAAGGATAATATTTTGCTCAGATTTTCAACTTCAGATTTTAATGACAATTTGGGTAAACGTGGTATTCTATATGGTGATTAAGGATATCGAACCAGTAGACCGGATTTCCTAAAATGAAGCGCTTAATTACATAGTTAAGATTAATCATGATTACCTCAATATGTTAATTACTGGACTAATTACACGAATTTTAAGGTTTTGACCATAGATTCTTATTCAGCAGACGTAAAAGCATCTATGCTGAAAATTTCAGGAAAATCTATTTTTTTTCAAAAAAATCAAGATAAATCCAAGGCTATGGCCTTGGGTAATATGTTGCTCAGATTTTCAACTTCTTCAGATTCTAATGAAAATGTGGGTATAAGTGCTATTCTATATGTGATTAAGGATATTGAGTCAAAAGACCTCATTTCTTTGTTACCAATTTCGATATAAAATAATTTTTTTTTTCTAAATGGTATTTATGATAACGTTTAACTTCTTAATTAAGTCTTCGCCTAACAAGTCTCTTTGTCACGCTGATGGTCCATCTTCTCAAGTAGTGTGTTGAACGCTATTGCTTATTGATGTTGGTTCATTCAGGTCGACAATGAACGTCTTCAGTCTTCACCACACCTCAGTAAGTTACGTGAGGCTCCTGCTTCGTACGGCGGGTTACAACGAAACCCAACTTGAAGTATCCATCACGTGTGTGTGTGTCTTTTAACATGTTGTTTAGGATGGAGAAAGTTATTTCGGACTCGCCCGTTCGAATCTCGCTCGTATATCGAATCCTTTGTCCAAAGATCGTGGAGTTACGCCAAAGCCTTGTGTTTAGATGTTGGAGTTACGTCGAAGGCTGGTCCTCGGAGTGGTGAAGTTACGTCAGTGATGTTTCTTGGATGTTGGGGTTATGTCAGAACCCTGTTCGTGGATGATGGAATCGGCGTCGAATCTTTGTACTCTTGAAGTTCCTTCGATCTACCTTCCTTGTATCGTGGAGTCATTGATCGCATCTTGGTCCTGGGGCCAGGGAATAAATGCCCAGCTTTCATCCACTGATGGTTGTCTCATGTCGAAATCCCCCCGCTCACGGATTATACAGCAGACGTCCGAACGTTCGTCTCCACGTATCTTAAAAGTTACTACGTCAATTCGTCATTCTCTCATACTGTGGCATGACATCGAAGTATCCTTCTTCATATTTTTGGACTCGCATCGAACTCTCTCTCACCTTGGGAGTCGCATTCAGCCCACGTCCTCACGCGCGAGCGTCACGTTCACAGTGATCCAGTTCATTCCAGCACTGGAAACGGCGTTGGCGGCTCTCTCCCGGTCCTCGGGCTCGCCTGGAAAATGCCTATCCACTAGGACTGCGGATTGAGGCAACATCAGCCTCGCCAAACGCCCCTCAGGGGAGCCCTTTGGGCGTTCGTCTATTGCAAACCCGCAGATTCCCAGACGCTGGTAAATGGGCGCAGTAAATGCTACAGGCTTCGGGACACTGGAGGAACACCTGTTACACCTTCCCAGTTAAGACCCGGGGTGTCGAATCCCCGCGGATGTGTCAGCAGTGTATCCGATGACGAATAAAGGAAAGAAAAAACCTTTTTTGAAATATATTTGGATGGGGGGTCATCCCTTCCTGCAGTAAGTGAGAACCTCTGTCAGGTACGAAGTTTGGAAAATGGATGTATCTACTCAACACGATATGTCAATTAGATGGACTGTATTCAGTTTTATACATATATTGGAAAGGACGCTTTTCCCTTCCGCCGTTAGCCGCTTTTAGACAGTGGATTGTATTATGATAACCACTCCTCGGATTATGAATTTAAGGCGTGAGGTGCACGTTTGATTGCGGTAAAGAGGGAGACATGGAGTTGGATCTCAGGGAATCGATGGTTGGTGTCAGGGAAGCAGTTTACGGGTATTACTACCAAACACTTGGTTCAGACCTGATGATTGTGAGTCTCTGACCCTTCAACCAGATCCCGTAGGGTTAGGTCAATGGTCAGACCGATACATGAAGCATCGTACACTCGTAATTCAACGGTCGTACCGTTGTTGCTCAAGGATCGTACCGTCGTGATCTTGGATCGTACCGTCGTGATCTTGGATCGTACCGTCGTGATCTAGGATCGTACCGTCGTGCTCAAGGATCGTAGCGTCATGCTCAAGGATCGTAACCGTCAGGTTCAAGGATCGTACCGTCGTGTTCCGGGATTGTAACCTTAGTGCTCAAGGATCGTACCGTCGTGCTCAAGGATCGTTCCGTCTTGGTTTTGACAGACTGAATCAAGCTGAACTGTCTTTTAGCTTCGTCTTTGCCCCAAGGTCACAATATGTGGTGCTACATATGTGCATTAATATTCTCATGTGTGTGCTTGCGAGTAAAATTTTTGAAATTTGAAGACCGAGTTACGTGCGAGTTTCCTAAACCCGGGCAATTTCTTCTGTTTTCGCTGCCAAGCATATGTATCCCACGATCTCTCTCTCTCTCTCTCTCTCTCTCTCTCTCTCTCTCTCTCTCTCTCTCTCTCTCTCTCTCTCTCTCTCTCTCTCTCTTGTGGTAGTAGATGGGACAGAGGCTGTGGAACGGGTGATGTATGTTACAGGACAGAGGCTGCAGTACGGATCACTAGAGACAGTGGAACGGACCGTGTTTATTACCGGATTGAGACGGGGGGAACGGACAGCACGTATTACCGGACAGGGGCGGTGGAACCAAGAGAACATATAGGATCAGAAACACTGGAACGAACTGAGCGTATTTCAGGATAGAGACACTGGAACGGACCTGGAAAGAGACAGTGGAACGGAACGTACATGCATTGCAACGTAGGAACAGACAGCCTGCTATAATCCAGTGGTAAGCCTGACCTCAGAATATTAATTTAAACGCATTTATATACTGAAATCACCTCACAAAGCTGGCATAGTTGCATTTGAATTAATGTCATTGTGTGTACATGTTTATTTGAATTAATGTCATTGTGTGTACATGTTTATTTGAATATCAGTGAGACATGCAAGTCAAGTTTATGAAGTGTGAATAATAGTCGGGTTTTTTAAATTAACTGTTACTTTACGCCATTTTTGGGGGTAATTTTTGTTGGTATGATGTGGAATATTTAAAGGAAAATTGTTAATAGAACAAGATTTTTTTTTAAATGTGATTTTTTATTCTGGTTGAAAGAACAGGATATCGAAAAATAATGATATTCACAGAATTACGTATTAGTAATAAGATTATGTGGTAATGAGTTAAAATCAATGTTGTATGAATACACACACACACACACACACACACACACACAGACGGGCAGTAGGTCAGGCCGCGTGGGTTCGAACCCTGGACGCGGTAGTTGGCCTACACCCAAACTCCCCCAATGTGTTCATCCTTCCCCCGGAGCTGGTCAGTAAATGACCTTCCGTTAGGATATACGTATGTATACGCACACACAGGATCAAATATATAGTACATATACGTACGCAAGGTTGGGAGACGAGGCAGCAGCACGAGTGTAAAACGAAGTCTTTTCCAGCAATACACAGAGAGAGCTTACAGACAGATCCTATAGCCTCATGCATTCAACCATTTTTTTTTTCTTCTTTCTTTCGACTAAGAATCTCACCTTCCAGGACCCATCGTACCCTGGAATGGAGCGTATCGCCTCGTCCTGATCACGTCTTCACTACCGCCTTTTCCAGAACTTTGTTTGGCTGTGGCGGGAACGAGTAACTTTCCCTTTCATCTAGTTAGCCAGTTAGGGAGTTAACGACAGTGTCGCTACTTAAAGAGAAGGGTGTTTTCATGGAATTGGAATGGATCATTACTTTGACTCTGTTGCGTGATCTGCTACTTAAAGAGAGGGTGTTTTCATGGAATTGGAATGGACCATTACTATGACTTTGTTGCGTGATCTGCTACTTAAAGAGAGGGTGTTTTCATGGAATTGGAATGGACCATTACTCTGACTTTGTTGCGTGCTCTGCTACTTAAACAGAGGGTGTTTTCATGGAATTGGAATGGACCATTACTATGACTTTGTTGCGTGATCTGCTACATAAAGAGACAGTGTTTTCATGGAATTGAAATGGACCATTACTATGACTTTGTTGCGTGATCTGCTTCTTAAAGAGAAGGTGTTTTCATGGAATTGAAATTGCCCATTACTTTGTTGCGTGATCGGATGGTATGATAAGCCCATACCAGAGAAGAGCTGAGGTGGGTGGGTTTTTTTTTCTGCATTTTAGTGAGTGTATTTTTGCGTTTAACTGTTTAACTCATTTCTTTCTATGATTAATGTTGAGGTAAAGACATTTTTCTATAACTGGTTAGAAGGTGGAAGCCATATGGTTTGGAAGTGTAGGGTCAGGTAGAGCACATCTTTTTTTCTTTGATATTGATGAGCCAAGCAAGATAATCTCGGTTCTCATTGAGTTATATCTATATATATATATATTTGCACTGCTTGTAGGTCATTCTCCTTGAAGTCCTTCGTACATAATATATATATATATATATATATATATATATGAGAGAGAGAGAGAGAGAGAGAGAGAGAGAGAGAGCTGCGTGGTGATGAACTACTGTGGAGGCAGAAGCTATGGCTGGATCACAACGGGAATCTTCTCGACAATACATAGTTTTCAGAAGTCTTGGAAGACGTGGGAAAACTTTTTTCTTCCCTTTTTTCTTTCTGTATTGATTGAGGAGGAAGACGAGACTCGTGGAAGAGATGAAACGCATGTCTCTCATGACTGTGAGATTAAGAGAGTATTGAAAAGTTCCTTTGTGAAAGAAACACCAAGATGGTTAATATGTAGCAGATTGGAAGGGGTCAGGTTTTGATAGGAAGGCCTACATGACAAAATCAGTATTGGTGGTGATTTAGAGGACGTGTGTCTGGTCTGGATGATGTGGTAGAAGAGGTTATGAAGCAGGAGTAGGGAAGGGCAGTAAAGTGCAAAAGAAAAAAAGGAAAAGAAGTTCTGGTGTAGAGAAATATATAAGGAAAAAATAGAGAAAATAAGATCCAGGCGTGTGATCAAGGAAAGCCTCGGGAATGGAAGTCGAAATTCGGGTCCTTCTCTGCACACAGACGCACACGCAACATCACAACACTTTATGGCCTATGTTACTGAGCGGTGGACATGGCCTGCTTCCTGAGTGCTGCTGGAGCCTCAAAAGGATTATATGCTGTTGTGTAGTGTGTGTGTGTATGTAATATATATATATATATATATATATATATATATATATATATATATATATATATATATATATATATATATATATATATGCATATATATAATGTTATACACTAAATTATTTTCTTTGTGGCATGTTTGAATGGCTGCCATTATATTCATAGTAATTTATTCTTAGTTTATTCTTCTTTTCCATTCTTGATGCACACTTGCAAGATAAAGAGATAGTAATTTATTCTTAGTTTACTCTTATTTTCCATTCTTGATGCACACTCCCAATATGAAGAGAATTAACATTAAGCATTTTTTTTTTAATTTTTTGGGAGATATGTTCGTGCTGGAGTCAGTGGGACGAAATACATTCTTTATTGAGGAAAAGACAAAAAAAAAAAAGACGTATATTGAGGCTTTAGAACCGGGATCTGTCTGAGCCCACTTTATGTAAGGTCCCCCCTTAAGATTTTTAAAGGGGGGGGGCGTCACATTGGTGTTAATGGCGTCAGACGTTTCTCCCTGGCACCACCGCCGGTGGAAGGGAGGAGAGGGGGAACTGGGGGACCCATTGGAGAGGTGCCACCACACCGGTGGCTAAAAGGAATCCATCATCATCATCTGCTCTCAAACCCTCCCCTCGCCTCACCTTCCATCGGTCCATCCACCTCCTCCACCACCACCACGAACCTCCTCCTCCTCCACTACCACGAACCACCACCACCTCCTCCTCCTCCACCACCACCACCACGAACCTCCATTTAGCGCCACATTTCTCTCTTGTTCTTGAGTTATTTAGTTGAATCTGTTTTTCTTTATTGATGGAAATTAGGTTTTCGTGTATTTTTAGTTGGTGTAATGGTGGATTTGTAAAGGTTTGGTTTTTGAATTAGACTCTGCATACTCCTCTCTCTCTCTCTCTCTCTCTCTCTCTCTCTCTCTCTCTCTCTCTCTCTCGTGTGTGTATGTGTGTGTGCGCGCGCGCGAAAGAAGTCTGTAATATTCGTCTCGACAATTACGTGTTGCGTCGCAAAAAAATTTTCCCCAGTCCTTAAATTTTCCCAGTGCTGTGTCGTTGTGAGCGGGTTGTAACCCAGCGGTGATCTTCGTGTGTGTGTGTGTGTGTGTGTGTGTGTGTGTGTGTGTGTTTGTATTACAAAGGAAAAGCTGTGTTGAGAATCACACCTCATTAGCATTCATGACCAGCCGGGGTCCCTGTTGTCAGGGGTCGATTATTGCCTCTGTTAACGGTGCCTGTTAACGGTGTCTGCATGTTTCAGATTCTCTGGTTATCTCGTTAACCCCCGACGACATACAGGGAGGAAGAAAAAGAACAAATGATAATGTACCCTGACCTGTTGTTGTTGTTGTGGTTATTATTATTTCTTGTTGAAATCTACTGCGTTTGAATTTGTTTGTTTATAATGTCGACGGTGCGACCCACTGAACGACGCTTGGCGACTATGTTTGAACACGACGGTACGATCCTTTGAACACGACGGTACGATCCTATGAACACGACGGTACGACCCTTTGAACACGACGGTACGATCCCTTGAACACGACGGTACGATCCTATGAACACGACACGACGGTACGATCCTTTGAACACGACGGTACGATCCTATGAACACGACCGTACGGCCTTTGAACACGACGGTAAGATCCATACATACGATGACGCATGGCTACGACCTTTGAACACGACGGTACAATCCAATGAACACGACGGTATGATCCTATGAACACGACGGTACGACCCTTGAACACGACGGTACGATCCTTTGAACACGACGGTACGATCCTTTGAACACGACGGTACGATCCTTTGAACACGACGGTACGATCCTTTGAACACGACGGTACGACCCTATGAACACGACGGTACGATCCTTTGAACACGACGGTACGATCCTTTGAACACGACGGTACGACCCTTTGAACACGACGGTACGACCCTTTGAACACGACGGTACGATCCGTACATACGATGACGTAACTTTTGATCCGACTCCTAGATACCGGTTCGATAAAGCTTTATCATATCTTGAAAACTATGACGTTATATTTTAGCTTTGATCTTTTACTTAGAACTAAAAATGTTTTTTTTTTTTTTCTAATTCGTCCATAATTAAAGACACCACAAACGCAGTGGTATTTTTAGAGTGACTGAGTCTTTTGCTAGCAGGTTAATGCATCCTCGAAAAGGAGCCTTGCCCACCACCTGATTTTTAGCGAGGTATGTGTGTGGTGTGTGTGTGTGTGTGTGTGTGTGGTGTTGTGTGTGTTGTGTGTGTTGTGTGTGTGTGTGTGTGTGTGTGTAACGAGGATGGAGGAGAGGGACCTGCCAGATAACGGGGTGGGATCTGTGAGGATTGGGAGAGCGTTCTCTCGGCTCTCGTATTGTTTCCGGGAGTTCGCCTGGCGTATGGGGTTCTTCATCCCCCTTTGTGTGATCTGCCTCACTGTGCTCTTACAAGACGTTAGTTGGGTGACTGTGGAACTTACGTCGCCTCTATGTTATTGAGGAACACTTGCTTTGTTCATCATGCTCCGACAGAGGGTAAAAATATGGAGCGAATCTGTGGAGTTAGTGTATGTGAAGTGTGTTTGTGTTGTGTGTGTGTGTTGTGTGTGTGTGTGTGTGTGTGTGTGTGTGTGTGTGTGTGTGTGTAAAAGCTTCATGATGTTTGTATCGTCCAAATACATGATCTAATGTATATTCTCCCACGGCAGATACATGATCTAATGTATATTCTCCCACGGCAGATACATGATCTAATGTATATTCTCCCACGGCAGATGCCAGCTACCTTGAGCCCAGGGCAACTGGTGTCGTCGATTTAGGCAAAGTTCCCTCGACTGATAGGTCCGTTGCAGTGTGCCCTTGGCTAGTCGTACTCGTGGTACAGCCTCATGTCTGTGGTGTTATCGGGAGAGACGTATAGTCATTCGGGACGAAACTGGTTCGCCGTTAGGGTTCGTATCACTGTCGCCATAAAAGAAGAAGAAAAAAAATAGATGCAGGATTTGCATGTGGCTTGTTTCCGCGCAGGTGTCCTTCCTCTTGTTATTTCGAGCAGATTTCACTGCATATGACACTCCAGTCATCGTACCCAGGCCTGGGTTCAGCTTCCTGGGGGCTTCCTTTATCACACAGATGATGTGTTTGTGTGGGATATATTGACAAAGCCCAGGTGACCATCTAGTGTTTATGTTTGTGTGTGTGTGTGTGTGTGTGTGTGTGTGTGTGTGTGTGTGTGTGTGTGTGTGTGAATAATGCACGTCATTTTTGATACCATTCTCGAGTCTTTTATCTGGACGAGCCTTATTCAGACAGGCCTCCCGCTTTCATACGCTGATAAAGAAGGTTTTATAAGGTTAGGTGTTGAAGAATAATCTTGTGTGTGTGTGTGTGTGTGTGTGTGCTTGCAGGAACTAGGCGACTAACCCAAAAACCCAGGCGGTCATGGGATATTATTTTCTATCCGTCTTTCACTGTGGTCTAGAGGTTTCCAAGCCAACATTCTTTTCGTTCATCTTTCGCTGTGGTTTCGAGAGAGGTGGAGGGGGCGAAGGCCCTCTCAGTTTTCCTTGTGGTTTTTCAGGGTTCCTGTCTTGTTTCATATCGTTCATAAACTTACTCCATTTCATATCACATCGAACGTTAAAGCTTCGTATTTTGAACTGAGAATCTCGTATCAACGTTAGCTGTGTCGGTGTCATATTCTTTTCTGGGAAATGGTTTCGTTCCTGAGCAAATATCAGCTGTGGTTATGTAGGCAAGGAGATTATGGTGGCTTATTTTTTTGCGTCTCTGAGGGAGGGGAAAACATTCTTGCATTAATGAGCGAATGAATAATTAAGCTTTTGTGCACAAGATAGTCTGTGCCACAACTCTACATAGATAATATATTGTCTTAATCTTCATGGTATATATCGTGTAGAATGCAGGGAGTAATATATCGCCTTTATCATTGTTTCCATTATATGATATATAACGAGTCACACGCTATAAAATCTAAAGTTTTCAAACCACTGCAGTACACTTCCAGCATCCTTGCCAACACAGCACCCTTCCAGCTACCATGCCACAGCAATAACCCCCCGTTACAACTTCAGTACCACCACAGTATCGCCGTTTTAACTTCCATGCCACCACAATGCCCCTCCAACATCCCTGCCACTTCACTACCCCTCCAGCAGTCCTTCCACCACAATGGCCCTCTAGCTTCTCTGCCACCACAATACCTTCCAATACCTCCCAACTTCCCAGCCACCACAATAAACCTCGTCCAACTTCTCTCGCCGCCACAATAACTCCCCTCCAGCTTCCATGCCACAATAATGCCATCCAACTTCTCAGCCACTACAATAACCTCCCCCCTCTTCACTTCCAGCCACACAATACTCCCCCTCTCATTCCACCACTACAATAACCTCCCCCCTCTTCAACTTCCCAGCCACTACAATAACCTCCCCCCTCCTCTTCAACTTCCCAGCCACTACAATAACCTCCCCCCCTCCCCTTTCAACTTCCCAGCCGCCAGAGTAACTCTTCCCCCCCCTTTCAACTTCCCTGCCGCCACAGTAACCCACTTTCAACTTCCATACCACCGCAGAACTCCCTGTCACCGCATTAAAACAGGTTAAGTCATCATCATCTGGGTAGCTCACTCCCTCACAGGTTGAAGGTCTTAGAGTAATATTACAGGTGTTTCCTCGTACCATCAAATCATAATTAGTATCATTAACAGATTAATGATCCTATGTAATTTAGCATCGTTTTCTTTCCATATTTTTTCTTAAGGGAGAAATATTTTAAGGTTTTCAAGAAGTTCGTGTTATTGTTTATCATTCGTTCATACTAGTTTTGAGAGAATATTCTCGCACGAATATTAGGCTAATAGACACATCAGTAACAGTCATAAACGTGAAGGAATATTTGCATTGCTACTAATGGTGATTTGTATGGTAATTTGTCGTAATGAATGAGTTAAGGCTCTCTTGATAACAAATAGACTTTAGACTATTCATTGACAACGATAAAAGAATTTTACTCTGTATACTTATGTATAAACATTATATTTTAAGACAGGATCAGCTGCAATCATCTCGCATAAACATACAGCGGAACACAGATCAGCTGCAATCATCTCGCATAAACATACAGCGGAACACAGATCAGCTGCAATCATCTCGCATAAACATACAGTGGAACACAGATCAGCTGCAATCATCTCGCATAAACATACAGTGGAACACAATGCAATCGCTAAATAAGGGCCTCAACTGTCGGGATCCTGCAATCACTCCTAACTGCCTCGTGCCCCCTCACCACGGTGAACCCTGATTCTAAAAAATAATTACCCTTGGCACAACTTTTATCCTTGAATTGTCCTTGCGCTCATTTCAACCGTGGGCGATGCTCGGCCATGTAGAAACGGGGGAGACATTTTAATGGCATTGGAGTGTGAGGCAGTTTCCCTTCATCGTCCTAGGCTCTCCCTCCGTCCGTCGTATTTACTTTTTTTTTCACTCTTCCTTTTCATCATGTGTGTGTGTGTGAGGGGGGGGTGTGTCTCTCCTCCCCCACTCCCCTCTCCCCTCCCTCCCTCTTTTATACCGCACTCTCCCCCACACCCCCCACACACACCTCGGTTTTTATATCTTATTGAAGACAACTTCAGATCCATTCTCCGTTTAAAAGGCCGACGTGCGCGCAGCCGACGCACAAACATCGCTCTCGTGTACTTTTATTTTCCTGTTCTTCAGACGATGTTTATATCGTTCGTGTGTTGGGAGAAGAACAGAGACCCAATTTCCCCCTTTTAATGTTCGAGGTTCAGGTTGACAGTTCAGTCTTGACGCGGGGTCGTAATTGGAAGGCTGGAGCCCTGTCTGTGGATTTCTTTCTAATGGTCACTTATTCCTCCCGTAGACTGAGTGGCACAACACCGTTCGAACCACACAGAATCTCCCGTCACCTGAGTGGCAAACTCTGTTCGAACCACACGAATTCTCTATAACCTGAGTGGCCACACCGTTCGAACCACCAGATCTCGTACAGCAAACTTCGACACACAGAATCTCCCGTCACCTGAGTGGCACAACACCGTTCGAACCACACAGAATCTCCCGTCACCTGATGGCACAACACCGTTCGAACCACACAGAATCTCCCGTAACCTGAGTGGCACAACACCATTGGAACCACACGTGAGCCTGCCGATCCATCGTGGTTGTTGTGAAAGTTGTATGGGATGACCGAAAGACATCGGGGAGACTTGACCCCAAAATCTACGTTTAAGAAAGATATCGAGCAGACGTGATGGCCCGATCGCTCCACACACACACACACACACACACACACACACACACACACACACACACACACACACGGAGGAGTCACACCGGACCGAAAATGGGGAGGATGAAGCTTTCCTTCGCAGACCATATTCCTGGCTCTCACTCCGGGCTTTCATTTTTCATTCCGACGCGTGGGAGTCGGGGAGAGATTGGGTTTTCTGGGATTGGGTGACTGGGGGAGCGAGGGTGTGTGCGTGGGAGTTTAGCCAGATTATACCGTGGGAGGTTCGAGGGATTTCAAAGTATGGTGACGCTCCTGTAGTGATTTTACGGCTCTGGTAGGGCTGCAGTGACTAACAGTGAACGTTAGAGTTTCACTGAACTCACTCCCGGAAGTCGAGAAGCAGCAGTGGGTTTTTGGTGCAATGGCAAAGTGGAGGGCATTTTAACTCTTTGGAGTACCACGACTTAACCCGTTCATTCCCTGGACTCAACCCCTTGGGTACTGAGACACACAACCCCTGGAGTATGACACCTTTACCTCTTGAGGACGACTTGACGCCTTGAGGACGAGGGTTGGCGCACGATGACTTTAAAGTCGCCACACTCAAGGGTCTCATCATACTCAGGGCGTTAAACTTAAGGGGATGAAGACATCCACCTTAGCGCGTTAGGTTGTCGTACGACAGACGTGGCTACGCCTCCCTTCGTGGATATTAAAGAGGGGGAAATTTATTACCCAGAAGAAGAACAGGACCAGCTATCATGGATTAATGATAGAAGAGGAGAAGAATTATGAGCATGACGTGACAAGAATCACCATTGAACCTAATCATGTTTCATTTTCTGTCGATTTTTTTTTCTATATTTTTTCGATTGAGTATTGTAATAATTAATCACAAACACTACCGTAGGAAGGATGATTTTTTGTTGTTGTTGTTGTTTTGTTGTTGTTGGCTTGAGACGGCATGGGCAACTGAATGCCCCAGTAAGGGCCATCTCATTGACGCTAGTCTAAGCCACGCACTCAGTTTATCGACCCAGTCTTAGTGGAAGATGAACAGCTGGGTTGACTGTGGACCATCTGCTGCGTGTAGGATTCGACCCGATGCGGCTCGTGAAAGGAAAATGAGAGTATTTAGCTTTGGCTGTAACTTTCCTTTTCACTAGAGTATTCTGCTTGCTCTAAACTATATGATGTGTCTTAACACTGTGGAAATAAGCTGGGAATTCCTACTCTTTGACTTGTGTCGTGTTCGTCTCGTGCGATCCATAAGTTCAACGCTTTACGACTGAGTGAACTGTCAAGACATTGCCCCACTTTGTGAGTCGTTTACCCATTTGCAATTTTCCCATTTCCATGTTACGGGAAGAGAGGTGGGTCAACGCTCGTGGGGGCCCCTTCTCCCCCCTGAAACACCTCTACTGTCGTACGACTTTTTAAAAACCTCTGTCTATGCGCTCTCTCTCTCTCTCTCTCTCTCTCTCTCTCTCTCTCTCTCTCTCTCTCTCTCTCTCTCTCTCTCTCTCCACACACACACACACACACCCGAAGGGCGGGATACACAGGGAGAGCTCCCTCCAGAACTTGTGTCGAAAAAAAAAAAAAAGAGAGCAGAATGGAAGAGTTAGTGGGTATTACCGAGGGCTGTTATGCAGGGAGGAGCTGAGGAGATACTGAGAGAAGTAGTATTTTTACCCTAGAAGTTCGTAGGAGAGAGAGAGAGAGAGAGAGAGAGAGAGAGAGAGAGAGAGAGAGAGAGAGAGAGAGAGAGAGAGAGAGAGAGAGAGAGAGAGAAGGGGGGAGGGGATGAAATTCAGTGACGACTGAGAACGGAGGAAGAAACGACCCACCCCACCATCCCCCCACTAAAGGACTGAAGGATATAGGGCAGTGAGGGCCAGCTGAGGAGTGTCAATGGCAAGGACAATGAACGAGCTGCCGAGGGAAAATATGGTAGTAACGACCAATTGAGAGGGAGGATAACGGCCAGTCGAGAGGGGTAGTTGGTCGACAAGAGGTGACGTATTGCAGAACAAGATGGATAGATGGTGACAAGTTACGAAGGACGAGTCCAAATGCTTCCAAGGCAGTTTTTTTTAGTCGAGTGAGTTGCATGTGCATACGAATGAGAGAGAGAGAGAGAGGAGAGAGAGAGAGAGAGAGAGAGAGAGAGAGAGAGAGAGAGAGAGAGAGAGAGAGGCGCCAGGGCAAGGCTCCAGTCCAAGTTTTTCCAGTTGGATTTCCAGACTTCCATGTGATCAAGTTGACGTAAATGATATTACCGAATGGTTCATTTATTGATGGATGTATTTTCAAGAAATATAGTTTTTGATGTTTTTATTTTCACACTCTATAAGAAGAAAGTTGACCTCTCGATATTCTTTATATACGTAAAGTAATCAGAGTTTATAAATTAAGTTTCTTAAATGTTGTTGGAAGCATTAAACCAAAATTTTAGTATGTTTTTATTGACTCAGGTGATAATGATAAGTTGAACTGTTGATGTTACTTTATTTTCTTTAGCTCTCTTGGTCGAAATACGGAAGAAATCGCCTTCAATTGTTATTTTTCTAGTTAATGACGAACCATGATATTGATTTTCTTGCACCATCGGACCTTACCCAGAAGTTCCAGTCTACCTGTCTCACCTTATTAACTATCTTCATTATCGTGTTAGCATTTTTATATCGCATCATCACTTTTTATCCTGGCGTGTTCCATTATTCCATTTCAGCGTTCAGCGAGTATATCATCTCTCCTCTCTTCATCCTTCACTCTCATTATGTTACATTCAATCATTCCTCTCTGTTTCACACTCCAATCTATTCCCTTCACGGAAACTAAAGTGAGAATACAAGAAAAAAAAAATGGGAATGCTGCAGGAATACGTGGTATCAGTGCAGGACTTGGAAAATACAGGTTAAGAGACGAATATAAGAGACTGAATATCTGAAAAACGTGGAAGATATGAATAGTGTAAAACCATTAACACAGAAACTCGTTTCTAGGACAACTGTTTGAAGTACCTGCAACCACAATAAAAAGAATATATCACTAGCTGATTTTTTTCCCCTAAGAAAGAAAATCCATATAGGAAGCTTCAAACCAGATGGTAAAATTGATAGGATGATTCAATGATGAAGACCCGCCCAGAAAACGCAGCCACATAGTAATGGTGATGACGCTTTCCACAAGCGAGAAACCGCTTGGGGAAAACTCATGACCTCGAGAGCTGAAAACGGTAAACGAGGACGTTAAGATAGGGATAATACGATAAACAAGGACGTTGAGGAATATACTCTCCAAAATCAAGGTGAGGGAAAGTTGCATACGAGATTGGGGATGAGTGGAGTGGCTAGATATGGAGAGCGTAGTGCTGATCAATGGCCTCGAAGCCCTGTAGACGTTTCCATTGTCGACTCTTGTACTGTTGTATTCCACGGACTCCTTCCTTACAGTTGTATTGCATCACGACACTCCATCACCGACTCCCTTCTACAGCTGTATCCCATCACTATATTCCATCATTGAATCCCTCTAACCGTTGTATTCCAGCACCTTTACTCCATCCTGACTCCCTCCTACAGCTGTATTCCATCGCCTCCATCATTGACTCCCTCCTACAGCTGTATTCCATCACCTCTACTCCATCATTGACTCCCTCCTGTAGTTGTATTCCATCTCCCTCCTCCACCAGAGACTCTGATGGAGTGTGGAGCATTCTCGTTGAGGTTCCATTAATACATATCGTATTTATTCTCCTTTTCGTCATTCGCACCCTTCCTTCCTTCCTCTCTCCCTCTTCGCCTTTCCATTACTTCTTGCTTCCCCCAACACTCGCGTTCATTTCCATCCTCTTGCCATTACTATCGCCAAGTTATTCCAGCGTTTCTTTGTTTTGTATCGGCCATTCCAGACGTCGGTTTTCATCTGTGTGTCACAATGATACACAGAATGATAGTCTGTCGTCAGTTAGTTCCATACTGAATGTGTATGTTGTTCTGTTTATATCATTTTTTGTCCAACACTATATTGAGTTTTCATCTGTGACTATGGGAATGGATGATGGTGGTTCGTTGTACCCGGTGAGAGAGAATGGTTTTAATTTAAAGTTTCATGGACGTAATAATGTACAGAGAGGGGAGTTCCTCCGTTTCCTGTCTATATTTCCTCCCTCCCTCACTCCCTGTTAATTATCTTAGTTATTTTTTTTTCCTATCTCGTTTTCCAGGTGTTTGTCTTTTCCTGTTTATCTCCTGGTGTTCCAGGACTCCGCTTCCAGGCGGTAACCACACCGCGAGCGAGAAGGTCACCTCCGACGAGGCTTAAACCATCGTCAGCGAACGAAGGGAGCCCACCTTACCCCGCTCGTGCTTGGAGCGCAGCCTCGTCACAAGTTGCTATTTAACCTCCTCATCGCTACCCATTTGGTCCCCCCATCCTCGCTTGGTTTTGATCAGTCTTCTCTCCACATGTGACTTTGCTCCCAATTACCACTTTACTATTTCCCTCGTAATTGGACCTGCCAGATTAACTTTCATACCCCCCACTCCACCCATTTAAAAAATCTCCCAGTTTTTCCTCCCCCCACACACCCCAACCCTACCAACACCCACCCACGCAGAGATTATCTCTGCTTCAATTTCTCCCTCCTCCTCCCCCCAATCTCTCTCTCTCTCACTTTTCAAGATATTAATCTTAATCGGTCTCACTAGATTCTCTTCTTTCTCCTTCTCTCGCCTGCCTCACGGTCAATACTCAATTCCTCCCTGACCCTCCGAAGGCAAAGAGGTCGCGTGGTACGTCCCTCCGCCTAGAATACCTTGATGAACTTCGTCCAAGTCTTCTTCTGTCGCTACGCAGGCAGGGCCAGCGCCTCATCCTGCGTGGCAGGTCCTCCTCCTTCGTCCGCCAGATGGCGTGCCGTTTTCGGATCTTCACTTGTGGTCTGTGCGTGTTCCACTGAGTCCATGTGATGTGTCGAGCTAAGTAAATTCAAAGTGTTTTCGTCTCCGTCTTCAGACTTGTCTGTTTACACTCTCCCACCCTGGCCTAGGACCCTCCCTTCTTTTTGGCGCTCCCGCAGCGCTCGGGAAGCCGGCCACGTCCACCGGCAGGAGCTACAGCTCTTAGAAGTGTAGTGTGTCTCTGAGGGGCCAATGTGTAAGTGTGTGTATGTGTGAGTGTGCCACTCATACACGGCCATATGATACCTGTGGACCTTTCAGTACATTTTCATCTCGGTATTTGGAGTGATGTAACCTACCCTCCCTCCCTCCTCCTTTTTTGACAGGATTTCTTAAAAGAATATTTTTTTTTGGGGGGTGTGTGGGGGTAAATGTATGGTAGTCATTAGAGAGTCAGAAAGATAGCCTTAAAAGTCCTGCATTCTATTTTCGAATAGGTTAGTATCCCATCATTCCCTCTCAAGAACCCATCCCATTTTCTATCCATTCTCTGAAGGCTGGAGTCTAGCTACTCACGGACGAAAATAGAGAGGGAAAAACCTGCTAATTGGACGATGATGATGAGGGAAGACGTAAGACGGTAGAGGCTCCCGAACGCAGAGTGTTGCAGGGAAAGAATTGGACATGGCAGTGATTATTTTCAGTCTATTCTTTCCCCACTCCTCTACTTTCTTCCTTCCTTCACACCCAATGAATCCTCTTTTTTGCCTGTCGTATTATTTCGTTTTTCCCCTCCCCCTCTCTTTTTTTTTTTCTTTGAATGCCCACTTATTTCTTTCTTGGTTAGATTGTGTCTCTCCCTGTTTCAACCGATTTAAATCTCTCTCTCTCTCTCTCTCTCTCTCTCTCTCTCTCTCTCTCTCCTCTCTCTCTCTCTCTCTCTCTCTCCTTTCTTCCCCTAGCCCTTCCCCCCACCCTCCCTCCTCCTCTTCTAATTACTCCTCCTTCCATTTATGGGTATAATTGAACCCCCCCCCCCTATCTCCAGCCCTGAAGATCATACAGGCTTCCCCTCTACAATCTCTGTTCGTCCCTTCTTCTTCTTCTTCTTCTTCTTCTTCTTCTTCTTCTTCTTCTTCTTCTTCTTCCTTCTTCTCTTCTCCTCCTCCTTATGGGATGGATAGGGAGTGGGGGGGGGGGGAGGTTTGAATCTCTTGGCTTTTAGTAGAAGCGTCTCGTCCATTGGTAGATGAGAGGGGTTGGAAAATATTAATATATATATGTCGTGTGTTTTACAGGTGAAGAACATGAGATGAACTATCCAGTTTGTTTTGTTTAGGTTAAAACTTGAAATCCTACAGACTCATCATTAAGGTTGAATTGATCGCGATTAAATTGATTTATTTCCCTGAAGGTAAGTGGCATTTCGTACGTAAGTTTGATACCTCCTCGTTCGTTCTCGTGTGAGAGACCAACGCCCTCTTGTTGACGATGATCAATACCTTCATGTGAAGTTATCGTGGGTAGCTGGCTTCAGGGGGGCGTATTTACAGCTAGTTTACTTACCATTACGTAATGCCAGGATGTATGGTGCTAGGATATACGCTTTGCAAGTTGGCAATGTGTGTATATATATATATATATATATATATATATATATATATATATATATATATATATATATATATATATACACACACACCATCGCTTGGACCTTTTTGGTCTGTGTATCTTTGTCTGTGTCTGTCATGGCTCGGGCTCTTGCCCTGGCTCACGAAAGGTTGGGTCAGAGGTCAAGACTCAACTCGTCTTGCTCAAGAGGTTCAGATGTTCATGTAACCAACCTCAGGTTACCAGCCTGGTTAATGTGGGTATGATTGGCTAACTGAAGATGTGGTGTTGGATAGCCTCATTGGGTCAGCGTGGAGGTGGAGGTCATCTTACAGATGTTTACATTGTGTTCAACGAAAGGGTAACGATGTCGGGACGTACTGTATTACTTTTCATACTTGCCTGTAGTAGGTAAATACATCCCTCCCTTCATACTTGCCTGTAGTATGTAAATACATCCCTCCCTTCATACTTGCCTGTAGTATGTAATACATACACTCCACCCCCCTCATACTTGCCTGTAGTATGTAAATACACTACCCCCTTCATAATTGCCTGTAGTATGTAAATACATCCCTCCCTTCATACTTGCCTGTAGTATGTAAACATCCTCCTATATTGCTATAGTGATAACCCCCTTCATACTTGCCTGTAGTATGTAATACATACCCTCATATTGCCTGTATTAACATCCCTCCTTCATACTTGTCTGTAGTATTGTAAACATCCCTCCCTTCATACTTGTCTGATATGTACATCCCTCCTCCTTCTATGACCCTCCTTTACTCTCCTTCACTGCAGCTTTCCATACTTATACTTTATACTTGACTGTGATACCTCCTCCCACATTTACCCCTCCCTTCCTACTGGCATCTGATACAGCCTCCCTTCCACTTTACCCTCCCTTCATCCTTGCCAGCTATTGATAATTTTTCCCTTCCCTCCCTCCCTCTCTCCCTCCTTCCCTCTCCTCTTCCATGGCTTGTTTCCCTTCCATTCCTTGCTTTGATCATCCTCCCTCCCTTTTGACCTTTCCCTCCCGTCCGTCACGTGATCCAGTCTTCCCCCCCCCCTCCCCTCCCCCCCACTTCCGTCATCTCGAAGTGATCCGTTCACTCTCTCTCTCTCTCTCTCTCTCTCTCTCTCTCTCTCTCTCTCTCTCTCTCTCTCTCTCTCTCTCTCTCTCTTTTCCATCGCGTTTTTTTCTTCCCAGTGTGATCCTCTCTCCCACCCTCCCCTTCTCCCGTAGGATTCCTCCCTCCCACTTGTTGCATCTAACCCTGTATCTCTCTCTCTCTCTTTTTTCCCTCCCTCCCTCTTGTTTTATTCTCCTCCCTTATCCCAGTGTGATATTGCTGATCCTCCAGCCCCCGGACTTTCCCCTCAGTTGACCATCCATCCCTTCATTCCCTCCCATTCCCATCTCATCCTTTCCCTCCCGTACCTTAGCCACGTCTTCAGTCGAGAAGATAAAGATGGACAATAAAGCCAGGGGGAGCGGAGGACTGCGCCTGCTGTTCATAGCACCGCCACAATCGAGCGTTCCTGCGCTACAGCCTTAGGCGCAGCAGAGCGCAAACCTGCGCTGTGTAGCCTTAGGGGCGCAGCGGTGGGAGAAATAGCGTTTTAGAGCGTTAGGCGCACTGGAAGGGGAATTCTGCGCTGTGTAGCCTTAGGCGCAGCGGTGGGAGAAATAGCGTTTTAGAGCGTTAGGCGCACTGGAAGGGGAATTCTGCGCTGTGGAGCCTTAGGCGCAGCGGTGGGAGAAATTGAGTTTGAGAGCGTTAGGCGCACTGAGTGGTGAATTCTGCGCTGTCTACCCTAAGGCGCAGTGAAAGAGCAAACATGCGCTTGTAGACCATTAAATACAGTACGGGCAAACTGGTGGTGTATGATTTTATGTCAAAAGTTTTATCTGTATGATCATAACGGTAATGATGATTCGCGGACTGAGTAGTTAACAGCAGTTAAAGGTTGAAAAAGTAGGGAGTGATTAGCGGTTGGTGGTCTGAGACCTAGTTAGGGTGTTTGGTCTTCAGTGAAGAGGTTGTGGAAAGATTCGTAATATCCTCAGCGTTAGCTAAGACGCCGGTCAATATTCCAGGGTGAATATTATGTGCTATAATATTCTGTAATATATATATACTTAATATACTATAGATGCGGGTGGGGTAAATAGGGTAAAGAGCGAGGAAAATAGGAGATGGGGCAAAGGGGGAGCAAATAGGGGGGTGAGGCGAGAGATAGATAGATAGAAGAGAGAGAGAGAGAGAGAGAGAGAGAGAGAGAGAGAGAGAGAGAGAGAGAGAGAGAGAGAGAGAGATTTGAAGACGAGAGATTAGAAAAAAATAAAGAGATGATGAATGATGCACTCAGGTGTAATGATATACAAATACGCGCGTAAATACACGAGGCCGGCTTGCAAACAAGGGCGTAAAGAACACAGACGCATTTGAGCTGGTAGAGTTAGAGACTGAAAATCGTACAGGTAAACACACACACCGTGTCAACACTCGTGTGTTGTTCATTTTGATTAATTGATGTTAAATACATGTTAACGCAACCGCCCCATATATATATATATATATATATATATATATATATATATATATATATATATATATACATGTATACTACTTTCTGTGGTAGGAGCCCCCTTCTATGGAGCTCCAGTAAAGCCAAGGTAGTCAGCCACGTCAACGAAATCATTGGAGGATGCTGGTATTTACCATATGTGTTGTGTGTGTGTGTGTGTGTGTGTGTGTGTGTGTGTCCCGTGATGCCCCCGCACTCTCCTCTCTCTCTCTCTCTCTCTCTCTCTCTCTCTCTCTCTCTCTCTCTCTCTCTCTCTCTCTCAAGTAATCTCGGTACGCTTAAGCATAGCTGAAAATACACGAATTCACTTCAAACACAAAACAAATTTTTTTCCCTCTCTCCACACACACATTTTTTTTTTTGTATGTAATGTAATCAGATTCGTTTTTCCTTGGAAAAGCCAGAGTATACGTCTTATATATATATATTCCTATGAGTCCACGGGGAAAATGAAACACGAAAAGTTCCCAAGTGCACTTTCGTGTAATAATCACATCATCAGGGGAGACACAAGAGAGAAATATAACAGTCATTTGATATACATCGAAGAGACGAAGCTAGGACGCCATTTGGTAAATCGTCTCTTCGATGTATATCAACTGACTGTTATATTTCTCTCTTGTGTCTCCCCTGATGATGTGATTATTACACGAAAGTGCACTTGGGAACTTTTCGTGTTTCATTTTCCCCATGGAGTCATAGGAATATCTTGATCACGCGCAAAATTGTGATCATTTCCAACTATATATATATCATGCAAGATATGTTTTAAGGCGTTACGAGGTCCCTCCTCCTCATCTTTTTATTTTTGCCGTGTTCGTCATTGAAAGATGCGATAAGTTATCCCATCTTCTTTCCATTATTTAAGAGTCTCTCCGTCCCCCTTCCCTCCTCGTTATGCACAACTGTAAAGGTCATGATTCACTTATTTTTTTTTTTCTTTTTTTCGAGACATCTGTCTGTGTCTGGACGTGTTTGTGTGGCTGTTTTAAATGTCTTATGCTGTGCCAGATTCGTAACACATATTAGGCCCCTGAAGTCTGTATTATCAAATTTGTCTTTTAAAAGAACTGCGAAAATTTGAAGTTTGACTTAAGCAAAGAAAATGCTTCAATCGATATCCCATTTTCTATGGGATTTTTTTTTTACTAGGGTCTCAAAAAATTCTCGCTAATGTCAGATTTTTTTTCTATTTTTTTAAATGACCGAAGGGGTGGGGTGGGGGGGGAGCTTGATGAGGTTTTTAATAATTTTCGTTTTCATTATCCAGCGGACGGATGCGGAAGGGCTGTGTGTGTACACAGAGGCTCGTACAATAGTCGTACACGTTCCTAATAATTCTGGCCCAACATGTTTGTTACAGGTGATGACGAAATGATGTAACTCTTGTTTATTTTTCTCTTTTAAAGTTTGAGGCCTCTGGTTCCCTGTGGTGACACCCCAAACCACCCCCACTCAAGGTCAATGGATTCCAGGTTTTACTGCTTCGGAAGGTGCCCCACATATTCTCTCTCTCTCTCTCTCTCTCTCTCTCTCTCTCTCTCTCTCTCTCTCTCTCTCTCTCTCTCTCCGTCAGCACATATGGCCCTCCGTTCCACCTTATACCATACACAATCATCCTTAAGTCCTCAATATTGCCTTTTTAAGCTATACCCGCAGCAGCTGATGATTACAGCACCCCATATTTTTTTTCTTCCCATCTCACTTCCCCCATTATATTCATTTCTCCCCGTCTTCCTTACCCCCTTCATTTCTCTTCCTCTCCCTTCCCCCTTCATCATCTATTTTCTGTCACCACATCTCCTGTCATCATTACTCCCTCTATCGTAGACACACTATATTGGAACCAACCATTTCAGATTTTCAATTATAAACATGTTTAACGAATGATTTGACAATAAAAGTTTAATTTCGTAGAATTCATATATAACTATTTTTGCATTATGAAATAGTTATGCGTAGATAATAACTACGGTATGATAATCATTATATTGACATAACTTTGTAACTCGAGGGAAACTTGAAAACAAAGCGAACAGGAAAGGAAATATATGTAAATAAATTTTTCTTTTAAGGTTGAAGAAATACGTAAGTGATTTTGTAACATGGAACGAAGTATTTCTGTAAAACACTGTATTATGAACTCTAGTTACATCTCACTAACATTGTAACGGTAGCACGTTTATTCTGGCCTTTGATATTGATTTATAAACACCGTGTATGTAAGTAATTGTATGTGGGACAGTCATACATGTGCAGGAACTTGCTTGTATGAAGGAATTTGAATTCATTCCTGTTTCTTCTTGGAGGGGCTAATGCACTGGTGTCATAGGCATTTGGAGGAACACACGCAGAATATGACTTAAAAAGAGGTTTAACGTATCCAGAAAGCATTACACATGACTGCCAGAGTGTGGAATGTTAGCGAATGAGGCCATCTCTTCGGCAGTTCTTGACGCTAAACGGGAGAACAAGGGAAAAAGAATTGAGTTTAGAAAGCTGTGTTAATTGTCATCCCGTCGACATTCTACCATCCCCATCAGCCTAGCCAATGCAAATTCACGCATCACTCTTGTGCGTACTTAGACACGTCCCGGGTCACTGATACGCTAGCTTAGTGAGCGCGAGCGTACGGCGTAATTGTATTAGGGAGGCTAATTCCTGTATTGGCTCGCCGCTCACGTAGCTTTGAGCCGAGATAAGGGATAGGGGGATATTGTGAGTAGGGAATGCAAAGTGGTTTAATGCGCTGGGTAGGTGAAATGGGTGGAGTCGCTCTGGTCTGTGGGTACGTCGGCTTCTCAAGACGTTATGGTGGGTGAGGCGGTAGACACAGACGCCAGAGCCTAGTGGCAGAGGCATTGTACAGTACGTCAGAGGTGGTATACATACATCAGAACCTAATGGTGGAGACAGTATACATACATGAGAGCCTAATGGTGGAGACAGTATACATACATCAGAGCCTAACGGTGGAGATAGTATACAGACATCAGAGCCTTATGGTGGAGATAGTATACAGACATCAGAGCCTTATGGTGGAGATAGTGTACGGATATCAAAGCCTTATGGTGGAGACAGCATACATAAATACGTCAGAGGTGATATACATACATCAGAGCCTTATGGTGGAGATAGTATACATACATCAGGGCCTAATGGTGGAGATAGTATACAGACATCAGAGCCTTATGGTGGAGGTCACCAGGCTTTTAATCCCATAAGCACAATAACATGAGACTTGAGTACGGTATCCTTGACCTATGACCCTTGAGGTTCCCTTGAGGTTCTGACCTTGTATTAGTGAGGGGCCCGAGTACTATAGGTAGGCCTTCGAGTATGATTGATCCACAGCTGTTACAATTAGCCTCTCGTCGTTAGGGTTCGTTTATATGTATTTAGTCATGTTGGTCTCCAGGTATAATAGTAGGTACCCAGGTATTATGGTAATTCTTAAAGTATCATGGTGTGTCTGACTGGTATTATAGTTATTAAACAAGAGTTATAGTGGATCTCCAAGCATTATAGTGTATCTCCAGGCCCCCTAGCTAAGCCAGTTCGCAGGTATAATAAGTCTCCAATGTATGATTGTGGGTTCTCTTAGTTTTAAGGTGGGTTCCCGGGTATTATGGTGTGTCTTGGGTTTTATAGATACCCTCCAGGGGTTATGATGGGTCTTGTCTGATAATACTTAATGTTATTGAACTCGTGGCTTTATTTCAGTCAATTTTTATGTATATTAAACTCGCGGTGACCATGTAATGTTTAGTTTTTCACATTGAAGTTGTGAATTATTGTGTTATCTATTTGGTCCATTTTATTCATTCGTAGTTTTTATTTTCACTGATTTATTCATTTATTTATTTCTCTGGCCCTAAACAGTTGCTGCTGTCTTAGTTCAGAATTTGGAATTGGAATTTTTCGTTTCATGGAATTCTTTTATCTGTAAATGATGAAGTGCCTCATTAAATGGAAAGTAGTAATGACGTGACATTTATTGCCACTCCATTGCTCTCTCTCTCTCTCTCTCTCTCTCTCTCTCTCTCTCTCTCTCTCTCTCTCTCTCTCTATCTATCTGTCTATCTGATGCCAGTGAACAACGCCACAGATGAACTCGTCACGAATGCTTTACCTTACGATTTTAGGTCTGGTTTTGAGTGCTTTCATGTCTTCCAAGTTTTTGTTTTGTTTTTTCACTGCTTTCATGCCCTTCATATTTAAGAGTGCTTTCATGCTCTTTGGCTATGCGTGTGCTTACATGCCCTTTGGCCTTGAGTGCCTCCAAGACTCATAGACCTCTGAGTGCGTTGCCTACCGTTTGGCTTTTGAGAACTTCAACCACCATTGCCTTTAAGGGCATCTAAGGCCCCTTCTTCCCCCCCCCCCTCGGTGCTGGAGGACAACTGTTGCCAGACACGTGGGAGACCTCTTGAGGTGGTACCACGGGCAGGCGCAACACCTCACTCCAACACCGCTCTGGCAACACTGCCGGGCTCTTCGTCCAGGCCAGCTGCAGGTCTCGGGTTAGTTTCCAGCGCGCGTCGTTGTTTGATGGTCCGCCTCTCACCCCTTTCGCTCGCTCCCTCCTTTCCCTCCATCCCTCCCTCTACGACCAATGGGGACCTACGTCCTGGAAGCCAGATTCCAGCAGCTGTAGATGTGTTACACGAGGAGCGTAATGGTGGCGAGCGAATGGTACTCTCCTCTTCCAGGGCGTTGTGCGAGCTGGTGTTGAGCGTCACCGGGGGAAGTGGTGTTGGACAGGCAGCCAGTGATTCCTGGACTAACCGCTTATCCTGGAAAAAGAAGTCCATGGCTTATCGATAGACAGCGAACCTTGCAGCAGGCTACTACTGATGGCTGGACAGAACAACCTAACCTTGGATTAGAAGAATAGTGATGACTGGATAGAAACCTTACTGCTGAAGGTGACTTGTGGTTACTGGATAGATAACTCACAGTGGAATAGTAAGCCTGTGGCTGCTGGATAGACAACTTAGCACCTGGAACCCTAGGACTGTAATTGGTGGATAGACATCTTACCTGTCTTACAACTGGCCACCTGTGATTGCTTGATAGACAGCTTACCTCAGTGTGATAACGTATCTTCGTTATGAAATTATATATGGGATAAGAGTGTGTATTTGTGTAATTTTTGTGATTTGTTATAAGATTCAGTGTCAGTTTGTGACGAAGGTACCAGGGATGTGAAATGAAAGTAAAATGATGTGAAATTAGTGATAAAAGGTGAAGACAGTACAAGCAAGGAGTGTCATAATCTAAGAAATATTCAAGTGATCCAAGGAAAATATCGATTATGTGTTTCTCTATGTTTCCCAGTGTTGAGAAGCTGAGAGAGTATTCTTTTTTAAGGCATCGGTGTATGGTTGGATGGCAGGGGTGCGAACCCTGTGTCTTAACCCTGAGGACATCTACGTAGCTACAGCTGTGTCAACAGGTGTCTGTATGCGTTGCGTGACACACGTATAGTGTGCCTTTAAGACCATATCATAACCGTGGGTTGATATCGTGTTTCATAGTAAACCAGAGAAAATAAAAGCGATTTAGGTGGAAAGACAAACCAAATGGTCTGTTGTTGTGTGCAAAATCTTGTTTTGTATTCCACCATGGGCGTTTGGATTGTGTTACAGGTGTTTTGATACTGCTGACAGGTATTTGGATTCCAGTACCATTATGGATTCTATCAAAAGGATATAGATGTGTTGAGGTTTTACCCATAATCCAGCATAGTTTCTGGATTCTTTTTTTTTTCATCAAGAATTCCATTGTGTTTACTTTGGCCACACGCGTTGGAGTTCATTGATATTCCTGCAGAATTATTTACCTTCCAGTATGAAAATCGGGTTTGCATGTATGGCTCTTGATTTTTGTTATAAAGTGCTTAGAATTTAAGCATAGGGAAATGCTGATTCCAGCGTAGGTGGCTGGAAATAAGCATAGACACTCGGGTGATGCCGTGGGCGTTCTGATCCAGTGATGTAAAGGTTTGGATTCTTAACATGGCTCTGTGGTTCCCTGAGATGCATGGTCGGTATTGTGCTCGTAGCACGCAAGTGCCTTAGGTTCAGAATGAATGTCTCGCCCAGAAGGGGTGCTCCAGTTGGCTCAAGGGTTCTATTTCCAGCTGACGTTCTTTGCCATCTCGGACGGCCAGGTTTCAAGCTTAAAGTCGAAGCTTAGTTGTCCTTCTTTCCCATCTGTGATGTCCAGGTACCCCGCGCAGGGAAATGAGCTGCTAACTTGGTGGCCTCCAAGTTTAACGTACTTGTCCCGTTGCCAGTGTGGGTCCCTGAAGTGTTTTTCTGTCGTCCTGTCGTGCTCAAGGTTAAGGGAGTCTTGCCCAGGGGTCGTGTTCAAGGGTCATAGTGTCTATGTCCAAGGGTCGTACTGCCGTGCTCAGGGGTAATTGTACGAGCCCTTCCCAAGTGTCGTGCTGAAGGGTGATTATACTAGGCCTTCCCAAGGGTCGTACTGTCGCCCTAAAGGGTGATTATACAATTCCTGCCCAAGGGTCCGTTGTCCTTAAGGGGGTAAACTATACGAGTCCTTCTTAAAGGTCGTACCGTCGTGCTCAGGGGGTTAGATTTGGCCAGGTAGTGCGGTGTCGTCATTACTCCACTGTCTCTCACACCAGCTCGTAAAAAAAACACACGCACACTGAATATCTAAGTGAGTTCCGTTTCTAAAAACAGCATTCTTGGCTCCTCCGCACTCTCCCAACATGTTTAGAAAACCTGTCTCCCGGTGTAAATACTTCGTAAAGTCATTTTCTTTTCTGTCCGGTTATAATAACAGTGGGGTTTGTGGCTGTTTACACAGCCTTTGCTCAAGAGACAGATGTGGTTTAAAGATGAACGTAGACAAATTATTTTTCTTGTTGGTGTATTCTGTAACTTGTTTCGCTCTGATTTAACGGAGTTTTCTCATATTATTAAAACTGCCGTTGGTATATGCAAATAAGCCTTATTATTAATGAGAAGTGCATCGATTTCTTTATTAAAACCTCCGTTGTTTAGCCTGGCTAATGACATGGTTAGGTAAGGTCACCTATCACTTGAGGCGTCAAAGGTCAGTTGTGTATTGCTTATTACGTCGAGATCATGAGGTAGTTGAAGCTGTCTTTGTTGTGGAGAGGTTGATGCTTAGAAAGCTGCGTGTTGAAGGGTTTATTATGGTGCTTTTGTTGTTGATTAAGGAGACAGACAGACAGACAGACTTAGGGGACCAGATAGACAGACGCGAAGGAACCATAGACAGACCCGAAGGACCTACACAGACATACACGATGTACCACACAGACGAAGACTATGAACCACACAGACGAAGACGAAGAACCACACAGACGAAGACGAAGAACCACACAGACGAAGACGAAGAACCACACAGACGAAGACGATGAACCACACAGACGAAGACGAAGGAACGCATAGACGAAGACGATATGAACTGCAGACGAGAGGAACTACACACACACACACACACACACACACACACACACACACCGAGAATCTACATAACGGAGAAATGATGACGGCAAGAGAAAGGTATTGGCTGGCGCAAAGAAACAAACACGGACGCAGGCATAAACAAAAATAAGTAAATGGCTTTGCAACTTGATTGACAAGGACACGCAAGACTGTTGACATGGCTACAAACATTGCCAAGGAAAGTCTTTAATGTGAACACTTGAAAGGAGGGGTAAATAGATGGATTCTGAGAAGAATATACAAATCACAAGATTGGACAGAGAAGTAGAGATAAAACAAATGAAGCCAACAAGGACAGACACTCATTCAAATAAATTAACATTAAGAAAAAAATAACGTGGCACAGACACATGGACATTAACGAATAAGGACATAGTAAAACAAGCTGAAAAGCAAGGAGTTAAAGCAAGGACACAGACAGTGAGTCACGAGCAGGGACACAGTGAAGCGTAGATGGAAAAAATAGATTGGACAGAAGCAGCGACATAGAAATGACTGTTCTCCGCTATCATTTGCCCTAATGCAGGTGACCCCTAACGTAATTGTTCCAACGAGAGGGGGGGGGGGGGAGCTTAGGGAGAGATTCAGGGAGAGTTGAGCAAACGGGAGAGAGAGAGAGAGAGAGAGAGAGAGAGAGAGAGAGAGAGAGAGAGAGAGAGAGAGAGAGAGAGAGAGAATGCCTTTTTTTTTGTAAAGTTGAAGGATCCATTGTTGTGCTTTTGTCGTAGGTGAAAGAGACAGACAGGCAGGCAAACAGAGACAGACAGACATAGAGGACCAGACAGACAGAGAAGAGGACGAACCACAGAGACAGAGGCGAGGGAACCACACACACATAGACGGAGAACCACACAGACAGAGGCGAGGGAACCACACAGACATACACGGAGAACACGCAGACAGAGGCGAGGGAACCACAGAGGCATACACGGAGAACACGCAGACAGAGGCGAGGGAACCAGACAGACATGCACGGAGAACCACACATTGCTTGGTGATTGGACTGGAAATTGGGTTCATGTGTGAGCACAGTGACCCCCCATCTGACCCGATGTGTGAGAAGCCATAGCGAAGGAGTGGTGAGTGCCCACGCTGGATATCGAACCCACGACCCTTGACTTAAGACGAGCACACCTTGTCCCTGCCAATCTGTGTGTGTGTGTGTGTGTGTGTGTGTGTGTGTGTGTGTGTGTGTGTGTGAGGGCAAAGGCATTGTGGTAAACTGTGAAAAAAGTATTGTGGGGTACTCATCATGGGACAGCTGTGGATAATGCTTTGTGGGGCAGTCATTGTGGGAGAGCTTTGGAAAAAGCTGTGTGGGTTAAAAGTTCACCGTGGGAAATGTGAATAAAGTTATATAGGGCGAAGCATTATCGTCAAGCGTCTGTGAAAATAGTAGTAGGCCAAACGTACTGTGGGAAATGAAGAAGAAAAAAAAAGCTATGTTGGGGTAAATTCATTGTGGGAAGTGTAGGAAAAAAATTATGTTAGGGTAAATTTATTGATGGAAGCGTGGGGAAAAAACTATGTTGGGGTAACTTCATTGATGGAAGCATGGGGAAAAATCTATGTTGGGGTAACTTCATTGATGGAAGCGTGGGGAAAAAAAATTATGTTGGGGTAACTTCATTGAAGGAAGTGTGGGGGAAAAAAAACTGTTTCGATTAGAGGTATTGTGTGGTATGAAGCTGAATCAAAAAGTGCCAAACTGAAGCTTGTGCTTTGGCTCGGTACGAAGACGTGTATGATTTGAAAGACGGTATGCAAATTTTGTATATACAGACAGAAATATATTGATGGACTTGGTGCAAATTTTATAAACAAACAGAAATACATTCTAAGATTTTTTTTTCCATAATCCTGAGGTTAGGAAAGGTTGTAAGATAACAAGAGATTCGTTATCGAATGGAACTGATCGAGATGATGGCTCCACGTACTTTGCCGCCAGGAAACAAAAAATCACCAAGTCAGATGGACGGTAATGGTCGCGCACGACGGGCCATCGCGGGGTTGTAACTTTTAAGTTAGGGGGCTCAGCGAAGGGGTGGGTGGGGAAATTCCAAGGGGTTCGGCCCGTCTACAGACAGATAAGGGGCCCCTGACAGACTTAAGTACTGGAGAACATTTAGCACGGGATAGGGAGCTGAATGGCTTGAAGCTTGGTGCCTTCTTGAACAGATTGGGTTAAGGGATAGCACAGGGTCGAGGTATTACCACGACTTCACATGATTAGATTATGACCAGAACATTAGGTGGTTTGGTGGCCAAATTACGTACAGTTAAGGGGACTACAGAAATTTCTCTTAGGATGCCACTATACATTCGCTCAAGATGCTTAAAGGATATAGTTACTTTGTTCTGAATGTTTCAAGATGCTTTTGTATTCGGCCTCTGTATATATATATATATATATATATATATATATATTATATATATATATATATATATAGTATATATATATATATATATATACAGATAGATAGATGAATATATGATATAGATATAGGTTCGAACTCTGGTTGCGGTCGTTGACTCGCAATCAATCCAGCTGTTCATCCACTCCTTCGGGGTTGTTCTAGAGAATAGATACCTAGCTTATGCTAGTATATATATAATATATATATATATATATATATATATATATATATATATATATATATATATATATATATATATATATGACATGGCCTCGATTAGGCCTTCAGCTGTTCGCGCCGTCTCAGCTAACATAAAGACGAATGTTACACTTAAACTTTATAATCAAACTGAAGTATAAACGAAGAACGCTCCTCTCAGAGAATAAAACAGGATTGTGAGTTTCGGAGGAGATGAATTATGAAGAGCAAGGAAACACAAGGTGACGCAAGGACACCATTAATATAAATGTTTAAGAAGCGAGGAAGGAGACGTTTAACTTGCATGAATCCTTTTGACGTGAGAGACAAAAAAAAAAAAAGAGAGAGGGTGGGTTCGGATTCGGGCAGGGAGCCATGGCGTGGAGAGGAAAAGGATTGGATTACAGCCAGTGACGGATATAGATCTGCCACAAGTGGCTCCGTCCTGCGTGTCAGTAAGGACAAGATGTGGTGGTGGTGGGTGTGAAGGACCAGGGTTCGATTGCGCATGCCTCTCTAACCAGCTTCCTCTGTACCCAAGCCCAGGGGGCACCATTGGCCCCAGAGACCTGGCAGAATGTAATTACCATATGATTACTGAAGCTTCGAATGGGTCCTGAAATGAGTCTTGGATGGCGTGGAATGGAGGAGAGAGAGAGAGAGAGAGAGAGAGAGAGAGAGAGAGAGAGAGAGAGAGAGAGAGAGAGAGAGAGAGAGAGAGAGAGAGAGAGAGAGACTTTCCTAAGTGGTGAATCATTATGAGGGGATGAGGAGGCGAGAACTGATGAGGATTCGGGTGTGATTGGAAGTGTTGTGTGTGTGTGTGTGTGTGTGTGTGTCTGCAAGGTCTGGCATAAACGAGTCAGGCCAGACACCAACCCGCAGACGACCTAAAGGCATAGTTAAAGGCTGATAGACTTCGAGGTAATGATTCATTGAGGGCTGGTATGTGGTTAGTGTAACGCGATCCCGAAATACAACATTTTGTAGCAGCTATCTGTGGGTTTTTTTTAAGCCATTGGAAACATTTTATTTTTTCGTGTACCGCACACACACACACACACACACACAAATATACACACACGACATATATATATATATATATATATATATATATTATATATATATTATATAAAATATATATATATATTATATATATATATATATTCTTTCAAACTATTCGCCATTTCCTGCGTTAGCGAGGTAGCGTTAAGAACAGAGAACTGGGCCTTTGAGGGAATATCCTCACCTGGCCCCCTTCTCTGTTCCTTCTTTTGGAAAATTAAAAAAAAATAATGAGAGGGGAGGATTTCCAGCCCCCCGCTCCCTCCCCTTTTAGTCGCCTTCTACGACACGCAGGGAATACGTGGGAAGTATTCTTTCTCCCCTATCCCCAGGGATATATATTATAGTATGATATACTGTTATATAGAGAGCTTATGATGATATGGCCTCCTCGTTATAATACGGCTTCCATTTTAATGCTAATTAATCAGCCAGTCTTCTGTCTCGTACATATTAATCTATTTAACCATCTACTACAGTTTATACATATTTTTTTTCTTACATTCATATTCTTCATTCGTCTTGCAAAGAAAACCAATTCTTGGTGACGTGAATACTTTCCTCTCCTTCATGTCTTTCGGACACATTCCATTTTTGGTTTCAGTTTGGACGTAACTGTTTGTGTTCGGGCTGATGTTTCCTGCCACACGGTTCTTTACCAACAGCTTTTCGCACTGTTGAAAGGTGTCAGAAACACCGCAGCCACCACAGCTCTTGGTAATGCTGGCGCCTGTTGATCCACAGTTATGGGCTTAGTATGGACTGGTCAGCTTAGCTGGTTTCTGATCAGCTGAGCTGGTTTCTGGGTGGCTAAGATTATGAGGTGTGTGTGTGTGTGTGTGTGTTGTGTGTGTTATACAAAGTCAGTCCCTTTTGGAGCCAAGAAAGGGTGACGGGATGGAGAGAGAGAGAGAGAGAGAGAGAGAGAGAGAGAGAGAGAGAGAGAGAGAGAGAGAGAGAGAGTGTTTCCAAAAAAGCTTGAGTTGATCACCGTTCACTGTATGATTATTCAATGCATTAGTTATAAGATGGTAATAATATATTAACTAAAGCAGGTGGTGCTTATCATTCATATTGAGACCGACCTTAAAGCTTATCCGGTTTCCTTTCATAACACTCTGATTAGTGAGGAAACTTGATTAGAACCCTCAGAAACACCCGGCAAGGTAATTAAGCTCACCCATGGCCTTCAGAAACACTCGGAAAGGTAATTAAGCTCACCCCATGGCCCTCAGAAACACTTAGGATGGTAGTTAAGCTCGACCATGGCCCTCAGATACACTCAGAGTGGTAATTAAACTCACCCATGCCTCAATGATGACAGCTGTTCTCTTGCATCGCTAATTACCAAACCGCTTCCAATCACGACGTCTCTCCGAGATATGGTCGGTACAGGAAGGCCATAAACCACTGGAGCAAGACGGCACGATCCTGGGACGTGATTGTGTGACCTTTGACCTCCCGACAGAGGCCAGGCGCATCCATCGGGGTCAGAGCTTGTACCATCATGTCGTAGACGTTTACGGGTGATTGGATATTTACTTATGGAGCTTAACAAGCCTGGCTCGTTGAGTCTTCAATTAGCGTAACACTGCGAAATCATCGACTAAAACTCTCTTGTGTGTGTGCGTGTGTGTGTGTGTGCAAGAGTGGTGAGGCTGTATTGATTTTTAACGTGTGTTTTGAGTCTGAGAGAGAGAAAGAAAATGAAATTGTAACTGGTTAGCTTACTGAAGGATCTGAGGCCACTGTGAGTATCTGTAATTAGAAGTGTCCAATGGTAGTTCTCAGTAGCTGCGATGTGAGTTAGTGAAATAGAGGTGACAGCTGCGACTACCTTTGAACGTGGAGTGTAATGCATTATGACTTCTTTTTTTTCATTCAGTTACCTGTGATGTGATTGTGTGTGTGTGTGGTGTGTGTGTGGTGTGTGTTGTGTGTGTGTGTCAATTGCAGGAGCAAGATTAATTAACTGTGTTGATTAATTTGTAAGGAAGGGTGCTAATGATGACCGTGTTAAATGAGCGGCTCTGTTGCCAGTGTAGGATGTCTGTAAAAAGCCGTATTTGCCAGCTTTGTTTGGAAGCAGCTAGGTTGGCTTGACCGGCTATGCTGAGGAGCCAGTAAAGTAGGTCTTAGGTGAAACCATCATACCCAGTGGTTGTAACGTTGATAGTTAACAAGATAATGACTTAACGAGGTAATAGGTAACTTTGACAGTTAACGAGATGATAAGGTAACTTTGAGGCTTGACGAGGTGACAAGGTAATGATCGTTAACGGAGTAATAAAGTAGCTGATGGTTAATGAGGTGTTTAGGGAAAACGCTGACACAGTTAACAAGGAAAAACGTAAACTTTTATTTCGTTGGAGGGTCCAGTCATCGACTAAGGTTCACATCAAGGCCGGACCTAAATTGAAGTATAAAGAGATTTATGGAAGGGAAAAAAAAAAAAGAGACAAGGAAAACTTTATACGAATTTTGGAAGAAGTTAAAAACCTGTGACGGGTCATAGTTATTGGGAAAGACATGAGAGAGTAGAAAGTTCCAAAGCTTCGAGAAGTAGGGAAAGAAACAGTTATCAAAACGGCCCACCCTTGAGTTGCCAACGGCCACATAGCAATCATGTGATGCAGCAGCTTGCTGTGTATTTTGAGGTCGAGCCAGTGGTGGGAGCACACAAGCAGTCAGTCCTCGGTAGCAAAAAACCAAAGTAGTACTTATATAAGAGGGGAAACTGAGCCAATATTACGGCGTAGGGAAAGGGTCAAGTTTTGAATTTATCCTAGGAGAGATGCTATATGGATTGTCTTCATTTAGCTATTTCGCATGGGTTGTCTTCACATATTTATTACTCATGGGTTGTCTTCACATAGAATTATGCCCAAGTTGCTTAAATCCTTTAATGTGAATGTAGTGTTCAGTAATAACAATAGTATTAATCAGAAACTCGCCAGAAAATTCAGCAGGCTGTGTTTATAAAATACCTTGTAAAAGTTGGAATATGGTTTTTATTGGGTAGACTGGTAAGGATCTCTTTGTTAGATTTAAGCAACATAAATATAGTATAAGAACAGGACAAGAATCAAGAGCCTTTTTTAATCATATTAGATATTATGGCCATTGTGCTGACTGCAATAAAGCTAAATAAGTTATTAACTATCTCCTTGGCCAAGAAAAATATTATTGAATTCTTTATCAAATACACAAAGAATTGTGGCATGGATATTGGTAAATTTCTGTACAAACTAGATAGCTTTGTCGTAGACAAAATTTTTAAACGGTTACGATGTGATCATTACACGAAAGTGCACTTGGGAACTTGTGTTTCGTTATCCTCGTGGTCATCAGCCGATAGTAGATCACGAGCGCCACTGTGACCTACTGCAATATATATATATATATACACCTATAAACATGTATATCTAATTTATTTTAATTCTTACATGTTCACAATTTCAAGTTCTCCCATCAGATTTTTAAGGTACTTTCCCAAAGACAACATCAGTGTCCGGAAGGTCATTTCTCCCGAATAGATCCATGAGACTCTGGAGGGTGACGTTTTAATTAGAAATATTTGCACTGGATGCTTCCTGTGTGACCAAGTAAAGGAATTATCGTTTCCACCGGTGTTTTTTACATACTGGAAGGATATATTGTGTCCAGTGTGTTGTGTTTGTGTGTTTACCATAAGAACAAAACCCAGCAACTTCACAGACATCTACACAAGAACCCTGTCGGGTAAAGTCTACGGACGTATTCATTTATATTTCATTATCTTAGAAAGGTCTACGGGCTTTACAATGTGCGTTTCACTAACATGGAAGGTGTCCAGGGGTTTAGCAACCTACAATTTTACTAGACAAAATATTCAACGAAGTCTCCTCAACCTAAATTGTGGGTGTCGACGGTAGTGTAGATGTAATGATATATGGGTGTCGACGGTAGTGTAGATGTAATGATATATGGGTGTCGACGGTAGTGTAGATGTAATGATATATGGGTGTCGACGGTAGTGTAGATGTAATGATATATGGGTGTCGACGGTAGTGTAGATGTAATGATATATGGGTGTCGACGGTAGTGTAGATGTAATGATATATGGGTGTCGACGGTAGTGTAGATGTAATGATATATGGGTGTCGACGGTAGTGTAGATGTAATGATATATGGGTGTCGACGGTAGTGTAGATGTAATGATATATGGGTGTCGACGGTAGTGTAGATGTAATGATATATGGGTGTCGACGGTAGTGTAGATGTAATGATATATGGGTGTCGACGGTAGTGTAGATGTAATGATATATGGGTGTCGACGGTAGTGTAGATGTAATGATATATGGGTGTCGACGGTAGTGTAGATGTAATGATATATGGGTGTCGACGGTAGTGTAGATGTAATGATATATGGGTGTCGACGGTAGTGTAGATGTAATGATATATGGGTGTCGACGGTAGTGTAGATGTAATGATATATGGGTGTCGACGGTAGTGTAGATGTAATGATATATGGGTGTCGACGGTAGTGTAGATGTAATGATATATGGGTGTCGACGGTAGTGTAGATGTAATGATATATGGGTGTCGACGGTAGTGTAGATGTAATGATATATGGGTGTCGACGGTAGTGTAGATGTAATGATATATGGGTGTCGACGGTAGTGTAGATGTAATGATATATGGGTGTCGACGGTAGTGTAGATGTAATGATATATGGGTGTCGACGGTAGTGTAGATGTAATGATATATGGGTGTCGACGGTAGTGTAGATGTAATGATATATGGGTGTCGACGGTAGTGTAGATGTAATGATATATGGGTGTCGACGGTAGTGTAGATGTAATGATATATGGGTGTCGACGGTAGTGTAGATGTAATGATATATGGGTGTCGACGGTAGTGTAGATGTAATGATATATGGGTGTCGACGGTAGTGTAGATGTAATGATATATGGGTGTCGACGGTAGTGTAGATGTAATGATATATGGGTGTCGACGGTAGTGTAGATGTAATGATATATGGGTGTCGACGGTAGTGTAGATGTAATGATATATGGGTGTCGACGGTAGTGTAGATGTAATGATATATGGGTGTCGACGGTAGTGTAGATGTAATGATATATGGGTGTCGACGGTAGTGTAGATGTAATGATATATGGGTGTCGACGGTAGTGTAGATGTAATGATATATGGGTGTCGACGGTAGTGTAGATGTAATGATATATGGGTGTCGACGGTAGTGTAGATGTAATGATATATGGGTGTCGACGGTAGTGTAGATGTAATGATATATGGGTGTCGACGGTAGTGTAGATGTAATGATATATGGGTGTCGACGGTAGTGTAGATGTAATGATATATGGGTGTCGACGGTAGTGTAGATGTAATGATATATGGGTGTCGACGGTAGTGTAGATGTAATGATATATGGGTGTCGACGGTAGTGTAGATGTAATGATATATGGGTGTCGACGGTAGTGTAGATGTAATGATATATGGGTGTCGACGGTAGTGTAGATGTAATGATATATGGGTGTCGACGGTAGTGTAGATGTAATGATATATGGGTGTCGACGGTAGTGTAGATGTAATGATATATGGGTGTCGACGGTAGTGTAGATGTAATGATATATGGGTGTCGACGGTAGTGTAGATGTAATGATATATGGGTGTCGACGGTAGTGTAGATGTAATGATATATGGGTGTCGACGGTAGTGTAGATGTAATGATATATGGGTGTCGACGGTAGTGTAGATGTAATGATATATGGGTGTCGACGGTAGTGTAGATGTAATGATATATGGGTGTCGACGGTAGTGTAGATGTAATGATATATGGGTGTCGACGGTAGTGTAGATGTAATGATATATGGGTGTCGACGGTAGTGTAGATGTAATGATATATGGGTGTCGACGGTAGTGTAGATGTAATGATATATGGGTGTCGACGGTAGTGTAGATGTAATGATATATGGGTGTCGACGGTAGTGTAGATGTAATGATATATGGGTGTCGACGGTAGTGTAGATGTAATGATATATGGGTGTCGACGGTAGTGTAGATGTAATGATATATGGGTGTCGACGGTAGTGTAGATGTAA